>NW_024360055.1:1015385-1158614 GCF_014805655.1 Passer montanus | reverse complement strand
CCAGAGAGATGTCCTGGGTTCCGACACTTAGTGTCACCATGTTGCTCTCCTTTTATGTGTTCATCTTTTTCTTTTCTCTGACTCAGGAGAGAATTGGTGTCTGTAGGTTCATTTGTTTTCAAGTTCTATCAGTTGGAAAACTTTATAGAGATCTGGAGTGCTGCAAGGTTACTCCTGTCTGGGCTCTGCATGGAGGAATTGCTGGCCATGCCTTTCACTGCTAGTGGCGTGGTCCACAGCGGCACTGTGCAGCCACACCGGTCATTGGCTCCATGTCACATCTCTCCTCACGTGAGGCACCAACAAGGAAAAGTTGCTGCTGCCGTTTCTGCCCTTCTGTCTGCAGCATGGCTGGCTAAAAGCGGCCAAGCAAGTACAGTTCATTGTGAGCCATGCTGAGATGGCAGCGGCCATGTGGCACCGCCCCGGCTGTGCGGTCCCAGCTGTGTGGCCTCTCCTGGACCACGAAGGCAGCAGCTGCTCCTGGCCCTGGCCACTCTCAACCTCGGCTGCAGGGCTGGGATTGCCCCCAGTGGCATGACCCAGCAGCCCCTCCAAGGAAAGGGCCCAGCAGCCCCCCTTGGGAAGGGGACCAGTGGCTCTCCCACCATCTCTCCAGGGAAAGGGAAAGATGAATTGCACATCTTTTTCCCTCATTAAATATGTCATCACAGAGGCATTGCTAACTTCTCTAAATGGGCCACCCCATACGCCAATCATCAGAGCCTTTAGGGATTGCCTCTGCTGGACATAGTACAAGTCTAGAGGAGCCTCCCCCTCAGAAGCAGCTTCTGTGGCTTTCTCTGCCACCATACCAGCCAGGTTCTGCTAACCTAACACTGTGCAAGGAAAGCATATTAGAGCTGCTCGTAAACATCTACCAGTATCATTTTCAAGGAACACAAGGCAGGTTTAAATACAAAACTTATCGTTTTCTGCAATCCTATACAAAATAATGCCAGCTCCCATTTTAGTTTTCAATGGAAAACCAGTGAATCCTCAGAATTTCCGTTTGCAGTTTACTAAAATATACAAGGAAGCAGTTGATGAAATGCAAAGTTTCTTTGAATTTTACTCTTTATTTTCTCTTTGCTTATGAGTGTTTCAACATTTCAGAATTTATCAGATTAAGTAAAATTACTCAGCTTTTTCAACATGATGATTATTTATGATGCAACCACATAAATTAAATGAAAAGTGAAAAAAGACACAATCTCTTGTATCTAAGAGGCCCACAACAAATGAGGAATATAAAGGGAAAGAATAGGAACATTACCATTCCAGATCTAAAAAGATAGACCAGTTTTGTTTGGGGGTTCCTTGCAGATTGATTTTGCTTGAAGTTCTCAATGTTTTACAATTGTTTATGCTCAAGCACCACATGGGGCAGGTGACATACATTGGGCAGATCAAACTGTGCTCCTCTTTGTGGCTGAGGTTTGCAGATGCATTTAATGGATTTGGAAGTCCAGTTCCAAGATGAGAATTTTCTTTGGGGGATTTTGACGCCCATTTCAATAGGGTAACTGCCTCGGGCTGACTGAGATGGTAATATCCTGCCTGGAGGTGGGGATGGTGCTTGCAGCAGCCTGGAGAAGGAGCTGTTGGATAAGTGGGAGGGAGCAGAGGTGCAAAAGCAAATGATGAGCTCATAGTTCCTGCCTGGGGAGGCCTGAGTGTCTCTGAGCCTTCCACTTTGCCCTGTGGCAGCAACAGCTGGATTGGAGCAGCCTGCCTCTGGCTGCAGTGCTTGGGAGGTGTAAATCCATCAGGATGGATGGAAGACAGGAGCAAACAGGATCCAATGCAAACAGGATCCATCAAATGGGCCACAGAAAGTTATAAGGGGACTTGAGCACCTATGGAGACAGGCTGAGAAAGTTGGGACTGTTCAGCCAGGAGAAGAGAAGGTTGTGTGGAGACCTCACAGCCCCTTCAAGGAGCTGAAGGGGCTACAGGGAAGCTGGAGAGGGACCCCTCATCAGGAACTGCAGGGACAGGACAAGGGTCAGTGGCTGCCCACTGCCAGAGGGCAGGGATAGATGGGACGTTGGCAAGGAATTCTTCCCTGTGAGGGTGGGCATGCCCTGGCACAGGGTGCCCAGAGCAGCTGTGGCTGTCTCTGGATCCCTGGAAGTGTCCAAGGCCAGGCTGGACAGAGCTTGGAGTAACCTGGGATAGTGAAGTTGTCCCTTCCATGGTAGGGGGGGAACTCAGTGATCTTAAATTCCCTTTTATCCCAAACCTTTTCTGATCTATGAAATAAGCTTCCAGGCTTCTTTATCAAGCTCCTTCCAGTGAAGGTATTCCCAGGTCCTGATTTTAACTGAACCTGGATAGCATAGAATATTGTTCTTTCACAGAGCACTCCTAGTTAACTTTGAGTCTGGTTACATCAAAGCTGCCTTCAGCTACTCCCCACATTCGTTCTTGCAATCTCCACGGCCCTTTGGATGAAACTTCCCTCTGTTGATTTCCCTTTGTCCAATTGAACAGGCTATTTCCTCTAATAAACAGCTGCTGCTGTTGGGATCCATTTGCATTTGTTTCCTGTCAGGAACCAACAAACAGGGGAGACACACTGGGGCAAAACCAATCCACAGCTTCTGGTATGCAGCACAGTTTTGGGATAATTAAAGTGCTGCCAATTAATTCTGTGTGCAGACCAGTGACACAGGGTGTGTTTGCCTGGGCCACGCTCTGTTTGTGGCCGTGAGTTACAGACAATTGCATGAGAAGAACTCACATATTTGTGAAATGTCAGGAGATGCAGCCTGCAGGACTCAGAAGTAGGGGGAAGTTAATCTTTAATTTCTCCATCCTTCTGCACAGCTGCAAGTTCCAGGGGAATCCAAATGCACTCCCACCTCCACAGGCAGGAGATGCAGGGCTATGGGCAGGTGTGAAGCTCAAGGATTAATAATTGTTTAAAAAAAACTTCAGGGAACTGTAGAAAAATTAGTTCCTGCCCTGTATGATGCTTCCTAAGGCTTCTCTATCTCTCTGAGGAATCTCTCTTGAAGTTTTTGAGTGGGAGGAAAACACTTAAAACATGGCATTTCCTGACAACTGCCCACCCTGTGATCTGCATTAAAGCAGGGAAGTGATGCTGCTGGTGGGAAGGAGGTGGAGTAGGCAGGGAAAGGACTGGGCTCTGAGGTCTGCAGGTGAAGCTGCCCCGTGGCCCCTGCAGCCTGGGGTGGGTCCCAGGAGCAGCACCAGAGCTTTGCCTCGGCCGTCATGGAAAAGCAGGTGAGGCCAGAGCAGGGACACTGCAGTGAGAGCACTGCAGACAGAACCAGACAGGTTCTGAAGAAAAAAATACTCCCCAAAAATTCCCTCGAGAACCAGCAGCCATGCTGGTGTGTGCTGGTGTTGCCCACCACATTCCGAGGCAGCGCTTCAGACCCCCAGGGCACCGCTGGGACAATCCTTGTTACCTGTGGGAGCAAGGTGAGAGCTGAGGCAGGGTGGAGGTACTGACAGGGATGAGCAGCCCCAGGAATGTTTGACTCCAAAGGCCTTTCTCACAGCTGAGGAGTTTGCAGCTGCCTCAGGGCAAAATCATTCTGAGTCTCCTGGGCAGCTGCACAGGAGGAAACATGCAAGCAGATTTTGGGGGTATATGCCTTAAATCCCTGAGAGCTTAGTGCCAGAACATCTCTCAAGATCTTGGTGAATGTGCCTGGTCTCCTGCCAGGACAGAGCCCAGCAAGTTAATACCTGGCACACAAATGGATTGCAGTAGGGAGGTAGCACTAAGCTGGTTTGTAACTTCTTTGAGATATCAAAATAATATCACAGGGATAAAAAATTAGCTACTTTTAATGTGGGCTACTCCAGATTTGGAGTTTTTAGCCACACTCACCATCAGTGACACAATGGGTGAGGTTCCCAAAGTTTGCCTGCTCTGCACCTTGCTCTATTTATGCTAAGTGTCTGCAGCCCCCCAGCCCCTCACCTCCTCCTGTCCACGGCTGTCTTAGGCAAACCAGGCACCAAGGTTTGGAGGAGCCTGTGGAGTCGTTGTACCAGGGACCTGACACCTTCCAGCAGCCCCCACACCTTCTTCACCCTGCAAAAGCAAAGTACACAGGCTGAGTTTAGTGATGGCCGAAGGCAGCAAAGGGGAGGTGTTCATGGTAAATACACACTGTAATAATCTTTTCCATAACCAAGAGATGCTGTGGCATTCCTGTCAGTTTGGATCCCTTGGATCTTGCCTTCAGAGAACACCAAACCCCTCCATGTGTCCCTTCAGCCCCTGCTAAAGGCACAGCCCCTGGTTTGTGTGTCATTCCCTAATGCCTCTGCTGGGATGCTCTTACCCCTTCCTGAACAAGGCTGGGAGCCTGTAGGGCTGCAGCAGGACCTTTGCCAGTGGGTCCTGCAGTCCATTCACCTGCTCCTTCTTCCACAAGCCTGCACGCAGGAATGACAGCACAGAAGGAAATAAAGACCAGTAATTAGAAACTATGAAATAAATGCAATAACTCCTCTTGCCCAGGTAGGTACTGAAGCCCAGGCCAGCGTCCAGCTGAAGCCACTCTTACAAAGTCTCTTTGCAATAGAAATATTTAATAAATAACTCAGTAATGTCTTAAATGTAACACTGCTGCTCTTGAAGGCTGCAGCAGCCCTAAAGCTGAGCTGAGCACCCCAAATCCTCTACCTGGCAGGAAGTAAGGGGTCAGGCACTGAGGGACCCTTTTGTACAGGCCGGGGTGTGTCCCATTGGATTTTCCAGAGTCATTCTTCCCACAGGTGCTGCCGAAGCGGAAATTGCCATCGAAGTAGTTAAAGCCAAAGGCATCTGGGAGACATGGAGAGAAGGGGATGATGTTTGTCTGCGTCACACCGAGGTGCCCCTTGGGTCCTGGGGTGCACTTACTGTTCCTGTACAGGAAAAGGGCAGTGTCCTGGTACCCCTGGGAGAAAATGTCGTTCAAGACCTGCAAGGAGAAACACTCAAGGTCATTAAAGAGCCCTGACCCCAGTCCTACAGGATCTGTGCAAAGCTGTTTGACTGTGGAGGGCTGGGGTGGCCCATTTGGGAAGGCAGCAAGCACTGGTTGGTTTCCAAACACCACAGCACCAGTCAGAGAAACACAGAATGATTTGGGTTGGAAGGGACCTTAGAGATCACCTGGTTTTGTCTGGTCCTTTGCAGGTTGTGGACCCCATCCCAAGCTGCCCACCCATCATCAGTGTCCCTTCCCCAAAATGTACTGCAAAAACAGTGGGTGCTCTCCCCTCCCTCTGAAATCCCATTAATTAACAGTGGAGATTGAGCTGAACCTTAAATCTTGAGAGGGCAGGAGCAGCATTACTCTTCTAACCAGAACTAAGCTGGGAGAAGTCCTGGTGGGCTCACCATGGTGCTGGGTGGAAAGAGAGCGTAGCTGATCCTGCAGAGGTTCTCTATGGAGATCTGGATGCTGCCGTTGAAGATCTGGAAGCAGAAGAAGATGGCGGGGCAGTCGCGGGGGCAGATGTCCAGCTCGCCGGTGAACGGGGACACGGTGATCACGGGCTCCTCCAGGCTGGACACGGGCTGCAGGCCCGTGAACCCTCCGTCCACGTAGCGCTGGGGGAGGAGCACAGGCAGGGTTTGCTTTGGGGCCTCTGTGGTGTCACTGGGTTGGGAGCTAGCCGCTGCACAGGTGACATTCCTGTCCTGAGCCCATCCCAGCTTGTCCTCCCCACTTCTGTCCCGCCTGTGCTCTTTATCCCTTTGCCAGCTCCTTCCCCTGCCCTGCCTGTGGCACCCAGCCAGCTCCTCGACCAGGTCTGTAATCCACAGCAGTTATTAAAATGGAAATATAATTATTTTCATTCACAAAGCTTTGTACAACAATTTTTGGCAGACAAGAGCCAATTCAGACATCACTGAATGCACAGTGTTTTATAACTTTCAAGTCCTGAGCTTGAGCAGTAGGGCCCCCATGTTTAATAATGGTCTGCAGATTCATGAGGTATTACATACTGGGCAAGGAAAATGTCAATTGCTCTATTCCAAAAGGAATCTGGATTTACCACCCACCTCAGTGGTTCTGGAAGTTGCAACTGATGGAATTAAATGAAATAACAGGGGAGAGAGGCCTCACAGAGCAATCACAGACCTGGGGATGGGTTGGGTTGGAAGGGACCTTAAAGCTCATCCCATTCCACCCCCTGCCATGGGCAGGGACACCTTCCACTATCCAAGGTTGCTCCAAGCCACATCCAACCTGGCCTTGAACATTTCCAGGGACCTTAGAGACCCTGAAGGGGCTCCAAGAGTTGAAGATGGAGTGACAGGGAGATGAAGGGATGGAGCCACAGGACAAGTGGGCAATGGCTTCCCACCGCCATTAGGGTTAGATGGAATACTGGGAAAAAATCTTCCCTGTGAGGATGGTGAGGCCCTGCACAGGTTGCCCAGAAAACACTGCCAATGGAAAACACTGCCAGTGGAAAACGCTGCCAATGGAAAACACTGCCCCAAGAAAACACTGCCGCTGGAAAACACTGCCAATGGAAAACACTGCCAGTGGAAAACACTGCAAAATGGAAAACACTGCAAAATGGAAAACACTGCCAATGGAAAACACTGCCAATGGAAAACACTGCCAATGGAAAACACTGCAAAATGGAAAACACTGCCAATGGAAAACACTGCCAATGGAAAATACTGCCAATGGAAAACACTGCCACAGGAAAACACTGCCAATGGAAAACACTGCCACAGGAAAACACTGCCCCTGCAAAACACTGCCACTGGAAAACACTGCCAATGGAAAACACTGCCCTTGGAAAACACTGCCCTTGGAAAACACTGCCACTGGAAAACACTGCCAATGGAAAACACTGCCCTTGGAAAACACTGCCAATGGAAAACACTGCAAAATGGAAAACACTGCCACTGGAAAACACTGCCCCTGGAAAACACTGCCAATGGAAAACACTGCAAAATGGAAAACACTGCCACTGGAAAACACTGCCCCTGGAAAACACTGCCAATGGAAAACACTGCCACTGGAAAACACTGACAATGGAAAACACTGCCACTGGAAAACACTGCCACTGGAAAACACTGCCAATGGAAAACACTGCCAATGGAAAACACTGCCAATGGAAAACACTGCCAATGGAAAACACTGCCACTGGAAAACACTGCCGAGCTCCTCCTTCCCCTCCCTCAGACAAGCAGAGTATGGAAATGCTCAGGGCTGGGGGAGGATCCTCCCACGAACTCTCGATGTCTCAGCTGTGCAAGTCAGCACCTGAGCCGAGGGATGAAGCTGCACTGCAGACAGGCCCTGCCCAGAATAGCTGGATTGTGTCTCAAGGTCCCACTCTGGGTGTCCTCTTGTCTCACTCAGACATCCATAAGGTCATCCACACTCTGTCCATGGGCAAAGCAGGAGAAGGCTCTCCAGATGGCAATTCCACCCAGCTGTCATCTTAGGATGTGGTGAAGAATAAGCTGATGGACTTTGTCATCCTCCATCAACTAAAGGAAAAGCCTGGACACACCTATCCCTCCCTGGTCTATACATTCCTCCTTTACTGAGGAGTGTAAAGCTCAAACCAAGAACACCCTGCTGGGAGTGTGTGTTTTAGTGGAAATATCACTCACCACTCCTCTGTAGGATGGAGGGATGAATCCACAGTAAATTGGAAGAAAGCAGCTGCAGAGGAGAGCCTGGGGAGGAGAGGGATTGCAGAAGTCAGTGTTCCTGTCAAAGTTCTTCTGGACAAAAGCTGCTGATGTGGTGCCTGAAAATCCAGCCTTGACAAAGTCTGGAACCAGGCTGTTGGTGCCACCTGGACTTTGCTGGGGACTGTGGCAAGAAAGGCTTCAAGAAGGGGAAAATATCTGATTTCACCGAAGTGGAAACATTTCTCTGGAGCAGAGAACAACACTGCATTTTTAAATTTTATAGCTGCCAGAATGAATAGTCGTAATGAATAGTTGTAATGAATAGTTGGCACAGACGTGCCAACTGGACACAGTTGGACACAGTTGGGACGTCTGTGTCCAACACTGTCCTTTGATGGTGGCAAGCTGAAGCTTTGGGGCCAATTTCCATCTTTGCAGGTTTTTGGACAAAACCAAGACACCTTCACAAGGTATCCTCACCCTGCTGGGATTTGTCAGTGGTGAAGCCACTGCTGGGGCATTTACAACCACTTCCCACCAATGACATCAGCTGGGAATGAGCACCCCAGGCTCCTGGGCTACCTAGAGGAGGCACCATGGAGTGAACTCCAACACCTCTATGGAGCTGCCATCCTCTGCTGTCTCCCTGGGACAAGGGACCCAGGACTTCAGGGTCAGCTCTGTTAGGATTTTACCCTGGTATTATCCCCCCAGCAGATAATTTACTGGTTAATGAGCTGCTTGTCGTTTAGCAGCAGCTTTTTCCAGCTCTTTCCTCCCAGGAAAATGCTGAGGCAACAAGAAAGCCATTGCCAGATGGCTGAGGAGAGACCTGTAGGGAGAGCTGAGAGGTCACACCAGCACTGACAGGGCTTTTGCAAAGTCACTATTAGAGCCCCAACATCAGCTCTATGAGGCTGGAAACAAACCTGCTGCTTTTTTTAGCATGATTTGTTCCATCTGATCCTGGAACTCAAACCTTCCTCCCCACGCCCAGGCTCATGGAGCCCATTGGGGTGGGATCATGGCTCTGGCAGAGCCTCCTGACTCTCTCCCCATCTCAGGTAGAAAAAGTGCAGTTAAAGCCAGCAGCACTTGGGTATGTCCATCCCAGGCAGACAGACCTTCCCCACGTCGCTGTTTAGTAGGAAATGACAAAAAGACAGTCAGAAGGCTGAGTGGCATAAACACGTGTCCTTACTTGGAACTGCTTTTATACACTGATCGATACAGGTGGACCTATTGGTCATTTAATCAATACATTTCTCCTGACTGGCTAATTAACAAGATGCCCATAAACAACCTTATGAGAATAACAAGAAAACAGACATTATGAAAACAACACCTGCGTTTTTTTTAGTAATTGGCTATCATTGTTTATCTCCAACTCCCTAAAGTCTCCCAGGCTGATTCTAGGAAAACTCATCTAGTTTTCTCACTCTCTGACCAGGCTGTCATGTCCACACCCATGGCACCAGAGGAAGGTCTCTGCACCTGAATGAGCTCCTCCTTGGAGCTGAACTCCGAGGCCATGACGTTCTGGCCGTCCACCACGCGTGTCAGTGAGATGTGCAGCCGCCCTGAGGCCAGCAGGTAGGAATCCTCGGGCAGCATCCGCTGCAGGACCGTCTTCAGATTGGCCAGCAAGCTGCACTTGGGAGACAGGGGGCCCAGGATGGTTTTCCTGACTTCTGTTGCCAGTGCAAAGAAAAACTCCTTGAGGTCATCTGAAAGAAGCAAGGGAAAGATGGAGAGAAAGCCAATATTCCTGCTGCACTGACAGTTATATTTTAAATCTTATTTTTAACACTCCTCACAAATAAAGCTTCTTGCAGCCCCTCTGTGTTACCCCAGGATGGTACTGCTGCTACAGTGGGGGACACTGAGGCAGGGCAGAAAGGGGGGCATGACCCCCATAATGTCCTCAAAGGACATCATGTCTTTATGTGACCCCAGTGGTGAAATCTCCACCTGCACCAGGGATGGGGCCTCAAGATGTTCCTGGTCGGGATTAGGGAAAGGTTCCAGAGAGCCCCACAAGGGGGACACTGAGTTATCCATGACAACGTGACTTGCACGACACATTCCTGTCTTCCACCTCCAGTTTTCCACGTGGGCAGCCCCAGGCTTTACAGGGAGCTGGGCTGGCTCCTGTGTGAGGATGAGGGGCACCAGTTCTGCCCAGGGGAGTGAAGGTGTCTCTGCCAGGTGTCCTGGCTCCACATTGCTGGCATTCCTGGCTCACCTGAGCTCCAGGGAGGTGTTAAGAGCCATGACTTGTGTCTGCACATGCCAGGAGCTGGGTTAAAGGAGCAGAGCCCTGGAGCCCTGGCCGAGGGCTCAGGAGACTCCAGGTTTTAAAGGTTTCATAGTGATGGGGAGGAAGAGGAGTGCAGCAAAATCTGCAGGCAGCCTGATCCCATAGAGGGAATTTGGTGCCTTTGCTGACATGGAAAACTCACCAGGGGTGAGTGAAACCCTTGCAGTGAAATTTGTCCAGCACCAAAGCTGCAAAGAGCTGTCCTTGCTCCCAGGGCTCCTGTGGGCTCCCTGGGACCCTGCAGCAGCACGGGGCCACGGGCCTGGCTCAGCACCAAGGCTTTGCAGGGGCAGAGGTTTCCGTGCAGTCTCATGGGATTGTGTGGACGGACAGACGGATTAAGTGCAGTGTCCTGAAGGCAACTGGAGCAACACAGGCGTTAAGAGGGGTCATGTGTGCTTGAGCAGATGCTGAGGCCACACAGGGCAACGATTAACACTGGGCAGGTTTGCACAGAGGGGATGCTGAAAGGGCCTGACCTCCAGGGAGGAGGGGCATCCCAGGTCCCTGTCTGGCTGCTCTGTGTCCTGGAAATGGGGGAAAACATGGAAAAACTGCCCACAAGCTGCTGGGTAAGAGGTGAGAGCCGAGCCCAGCTTTGCGGAGCGAGTGAAGGATGAGCCTGGCAGCAATGTGACTGTCCCTGCCTGCACCAGCCTGGTGACAAGCATGTCCCCACGAGGTGACTGGTGGGGTCACAGAGGACAGCCTGGCTCTGGGAGCTCAGAGCTCCTCAGACAGCCCAGGGCAGGGGACAGACACCTGACTGCAGCCACCCGTGAGCCACCAAACACACCTTTCACCTTCGTTCTGACCCAGTCATCCCCAGCATGAATGTGACAGAGCTTGTGCCACATTCATTGTCCTTGTTAGAAACCTGACCAGAGTCATCACTATCCAAAGTGTCTTTTGTTCCTCTGGGGAAGATATTTTGGGCACAAGATCATCTCAGCCCCTCTAAGTGGATGGTGATTTTCACCTCCAGGGAAGCAGATTCCAGTTCAGATCCAGTTCAGGACTGGTGCCACTGGCAAGAACAGTTGCTGAATGTATTTGTACTGCTGGACAGCCCCAGCTCCATCCATTACAGCTAGCAGGAGAAACCAGAAAGTTTGGGGCCCTTGCTTATTTGTGGAGGAGTTCATCCCCACGTGGGTAGAAATGTTCCTTTCTGCCTTATCTAAACACATTTGCCGATGTTTTGAATTATTTTTAGCTGCAGAAGAACAGTTTCAGCATCCACCAGAGGTTTCAGGAGCCATATGTTCCCTCCCAGATTCCTCCATCATTGTTTGGTCCCCAAAACCTTCTGCTCCTCCTAAATGTCCCCATTGCTTGAAGCAGAACTTGGATCAGGCTTTAGAGCCTTAAGTCTTGTGTACACTTGTTTACACATGGGCACTAATTGGAAATATGGGAGGATGTGATTATTAAAAGTGGATTAACTACTGTGAATTAATTCTACACATCTTGTTGCTAGAGGGGCCTGTTTCCACATGGTTGAAAGAGGGTCAGAGCAAAACCCCTTTAGCAGCAATAGGAGAAATTCCAGCCCTGGTCTGGAGCAGACTGCTGTTTTTCCAGGAATATCCTGCTGGAGCACCGGGGAAAGGTGCACCTGGAGTTGGGAATCACACATCTCCCCTTGTCCTGGGAAGGCTGAGGGGGATCAGCAAACGAGGCTGTCAGCTCTATAGATACCTGTGTGACAGCCACTCGTGTCCCTTCATAGCCACACATCCCAAGAAACCTGATCCATAGGGAAAAGAGGGTTTACGTGGGTAAATCCAGCCCCTGGGACTGCACAGGCTGGCTTTGGGACACACCTCAGCACCCCCAGAGCAGAAGGGCAGGAGATCTGCTCCTCCAGCAGGAGCAGGAAGAGGAGCCAGTGGAATATGGAATTTGGAATGACAGGCACATCCAGATTTCCCCCTGTAATTTCTGCCCACTGAGCCAGGGAACACTCGGGCTGTCAGAACCGGCTTTTTCACCTCCCAAAACTGCGCCGTGCTGGCTGCCAAGGTGACAACACCTTGGGTTTCTGTAATGCCTGGTGAGTGAGGAGAATTCCACCAGCCCCACCACCCCCCAGCACCCCGAGGCATCCCCCCAGGGTTTGTGGAGCAGAAGAGCTCCTGGAAGGACTCGGGGCCGGGGTTTTCTTACCGAGGCCGACGCCGCACACGACGGCGGCAGCGATGAGCGACCCGGCCGAGGAGCCGTAGACCTTGCAGGCAGACTTGAGGAGCTCGGGAGCCAACTCCAGCAGGGACTGCACCACCCCAACCTGGTACAGGGCCAGGAAGCCACTGCCCGAAAAGGAGAGCGAGAAAGGGGTGCTGGAAGCCCGGAGATCCTCCACAGTCATCTCGGGATCACAGCAGCGGATCTGGCTTGAGATCTTGGGGTTGTCCTTTTCCACCAGGTGAACCTCAGGCTCTCTTCTCTTCTGCTGCCTCCAGGCTCATCTCTAGCTGCAGAGGAGTCCAGAAGATGGATTTTCTGCCTTCTTTTATGACAGCTCCCCGAGGCGTTGAGATTCGCGAGCTATTTTAATTGCTGCCTGTGCTAAAAACAGAAATTTTCCCCTGATCAAAACAGCTCTTATAATCCTCAACCACAGCCAGCTCGGATGCTCAGGGCTGAATCAGGGCTCCTCTCTCGTGCCAACAGGTCTGCAGTGCCCCAGGAGCCCTCCCAGAGAGGGTCCTGGTGTTATTGTGCCCGTCACACTTGGGAACGTCTGTGCAAAAATTCCTCTTCGCTTCATCCTTCCTTCATCAAAGGGTGTTTTCCTAAATTGGATTCTCCATCAATCCCAGCTTAGGCACAGCTCAGTACTAAGTGAGTAAAGACTTGTATAAGACACTTAAAGCCAGAGGGTGTTACACAAGGGGTGGATGCAGGGCGTTACATTGGGTTAGGTTTAGAAATACTCCTTAACTTTGCTCCCTGTTGGAAGGGTTTTGCCCTTGCCTGACCCTTGGATATTGTTTGCATCAGGCAAAAACCAAAGACCTGGATTTGCTTTTTTCTCCCCTCTCATTAAGGCCTTACAGTAGTACCACATTGCCCAGACCTGTGGTTATTGAACGAGAATCAAACTGCCTTTGAACTGTCTTCACTGCCTGATTATAAAACCAGGGAGAAATGCCATAGATTTCTTGTCTTTTCAGCCTTAATGATCTGATGCTGCTGCCAACATACAGAACAAAAATTGCCATTTTAACAGATTTATTTATTAAGCACTGGTAAATATTGTCTTGTTTCTGTTGTCCAAATCCATAGAGCTGCACGCTGAGAGGAAACATTCCCTGGGTTAGAATTAGGGCTGTGTATGCAACACAACGTGGGCATGTGGGCAAGGAATAAAGCTCTCCTTCCCTGTGTCCATGTACCAGCCTGGCCAGAACAGTGCAGCATGGCCCAGCATCCTGATACCACCTTTGCAGTGCTGCTTCATCCCAAATTTTCATACATTTTCTCCTGCCTTCTCCAGCCATGACTGTGTCCCCAAGACAGGAATTGGAGCAGAGTCCCCCACATTGACATGCAAAATGTCCCTGGGTTGAAATATCACCAGGAGCAGCAGGTGGACATTGCCTGGAACCCCCCAGGTAGATATCACAGCATGGCCAGGGCTGGGTTCTGGTGCTCCCTGGATGTCAGGACACACAGGAGGAGGTTGCCAGCTCCAAGGTATATTTAGTAATGAATGGGATCATCCTGGAGGTGAACAACTGCCTGAATTAGGGCTTCTGGATCCACAGCCTTACTGGAGGCCCTAATTTCTTGTCTTTCCACTCTCTGATGTTTCTCATGATCCCCTTGCTGGGTGAGTCTCCCACACACCCCAGCCTCTCCACCAGCCTCCTGGAGATATCAAAGCTTTGATCTGTGTGATTGGTGCCTTTGGCTCCTCCAGCCCTTGGGAAAGTAAATCCCTTCATTTAAAGGATTTTCTTCCAGCACTGGCAAGTTCATGAAGGACAAAACTATCACCTGTTGTTGTGACTGGTCTAGACACGCCAGGGCACTGGAAGTGCAGAGGGTTTGTGTGTTCTAATGAGTTGTTCCCATGCTCCCTGTGCATTAACTGCTCCTATTGCTTGCCTCAGGCCCCCGGGACTCCATCAGGCTCTGCACAAAGAGGTGCAGGATGCTCCTGCTTCACTCAGCCCTTGCACCTCCTCAGCCATGCCCAGCCCTGACTGCCAGGGTTTGGCAAAGGTGTAAATGATCCCGTGGGAGCTGTGGGAACACACTCCTCTGTCCACACACAGCTCTGTCCTGCACTCAGTCACGGGGGCTCCTCCAGCAGGGCCAAGGTGCCATATCTCCCCCGCACCCTCCCCAGCTGCCAGCACCACGGCCCGGGACAGCATCCAGGAGGCATCATCCTGCCTGGCTCAGTTCCATGCTCCCGTGAGATGAAACCTTGTCATCATCCTCTTAGCAACAGCAAATTTTGCATTAATTGGCTCATTAAGTGCCAGGCTGATTTTCTAAGCTGCCCTCCCCCCGCCCCTGCACTCCCAAGCAGGATTAGTGGGGACTGACAGCTGTGGAGACACAGGATCCTGGGATGGTCTGGGGAGACAGCCCCCAGCCCACAGGAGCCCTGGCTGGGCTGGGGGCTGTGCAGGGCTGTGTTTTGCCCGGGCAGGGTCCTGTGGCTGCCCAGATGGCCGGTGGCCGTGAGCCGGGGATTTTCGTGCAAGGTGATTGTCTTCGCTGAGGGAAGCCACAACGGGGTGTTTAGGGCAGGATGAAGGTAATGCCAAGAGCTGGAAACGGCTCAAACCCCCAGGACTAATAACTTGCCCTTCTTTAAAACCTTCTTAATATCTTCAGTGGTCACAGGCAACCAGGTCCCAATTTTATAACCAGGAGATTAATCCAAGGTGCTGGGAAGGGACCTGGGCTCCAAAAGCCACCAGCCCTGGGGTGCTGCACGAGGGCAGCTGTGGTTCTCCCCGCCTCATCCCACCATGCCCAGCTGGAGCAGCATCCCTGCACACTGGGTTGGGTTTTCTGAGAGCAGGAGCCTCTTGTGCAAGGGGCTGGGCAGGTTTTGGCTCCTTGCTTCCCCAGCACGGCTGCCCCGATGGGTGGGAAAAGGTCCCGTGGCAGAGAAGGAGAGTTTGGTTCAGCTGTGGTATTTGGAATAGCACAGGAGAGGGGAATGGGAGTTTTCCTCTCTGCTGTTTCACCTGGCAGGTGCATCCCATGTGCTGATGGAAGATGATAACCTCTGGGACAGAGGATATTTGACTTTCCACTGGGTAGTCCGTGAGGAGACAAAGCCCTTTTCTGCTCCATGCAAATCCCAACACATCCCTGGCACAGCACGAGCTCAGATGCAAAACAAATTGGGGCATCCTGTGACCCTCTAACCACATCCCAGCACCAGCTCACCCAGCCCAGCAGAGCCCCACGGGTCTGGGCAGGGAACGGGAATGTCGGGGCTGTTGCAAACAGACGAGGGCGGTTTCAGTCTCTCCCACAGTAAAATCTCCTGGGTTGGTTTCCGGCCAGAAGGAATCGCAGTGTTGACACTGCACTCGTTGTTGGCAGGAGCCAGGAGTGGGATTTAATGTTTTCCACACTCTAATTACCCCAGGCTGAATTAGATGGAGCCCTGCATGTTGTCCCCCCTCCCTCGGCAGCTGGTGACTCAATCCTGTGGCTGTCAAACACAGCCCTGAAGGCTTTGGGGACGTGGATCTGGGTGGGGAAGAGCTGCTTCTGTCCTGTGAGGGCTCTGCTTGCCCTTTTTCATTTACTTTGGGTTTTAAAAGGACCAAGAAGCTCAGATCCTCCAGGAGAGGAGGTGCTGGGCAGAGCTGGGCTGTCACCAGTGGCCCGTGGGGGATTTTCACCCCAAATGTGGCAGTGACACAGACCCACACATTTGTTTGCCACCACCATCACCTTCAACCCACTAGAGCATCCCTCCTGCACAATGCAAACCCAAAAAGTTCATCTCCTTCACCCCAGGACAGCCCCACCCTTGCAGAGGAGATGCTCCTGCTGCTGCCACCATGCCGAGCCCTGGCAACCCCCCCACCCAGCCCAGAACTGCCTTAATCCATGGCCCTACTTAGGGGTCTGGGCAAAGATTAGCTGGAAACATTCCCAGTGATTAGGGCTTAAATCTCTTTGGCATTTCACATCTTCTTAGAGCTCCTAGGTGAGACCCCAGCAGCTGTAAATCCCCTCAGTCCCTGTGGATGTTACAGCTCCTGCACCGCCTGGGAATGAGCTTTACCCAGTTCTTGGTGTCAGAGCAGGCTGCTCTGGGTAGTAAATCTCCTTCTGCTGGAAAGGGAAGGCCTATAAATTGCAAAAATGGCAGGACAACACTGTGTGTCTGCTCTCAGAGTCCCTTGTGCCACTTGGAATCTGGCTGGAAAGGAGCAGCCCACAGCAGCTGGAGCAAAGCAAACATTATTCCATCTATAACACAACTCCCAGCAGACAAGCCTGGCTGGCATTTAGGCACCAATTTATTTGAGTTTTAGAATTTTTTTCTGGATTCTTGGCTGGTAGCAGAAAATACAAAAATTTTGCTGTACATTCACAAATACATTTAGAAAACAGGTAAATAAATACATATGTACAAACAGCAACAACCCCTGAGGTTCAACACAAGCAGTTGGCAGGAGCTAAAATATAAATACAGGGTGAAATTTGGACTCTGATTTACTGACTTTTCACCCCCAGACAGGTGGAGTTCAAACATTTCACACTGTTGGTTCTCCTGAAAAGATTTTAAATCCACAGCTCAGAAGGTCGCTCCACATCCAGGTCACCATCAGGGATTGTCCTCCCACCACAAATGTTCATCCTTGGCTTCCCAGGCACCACGGGCCCCTCGCAGCAGCTGTCAGTCTGGGCTGTCACAGTGGTCTGTCCTGAGCTTTTCTCTGTTCTGCTGTGACAGAAGAAATATGCTCAGAATCATGGAATACTTTGGATTGGAAAGGACTGTCACAGCTGAGACAGCCACAATAGACAGAGTATCACCATACAATATCAGAAGGACTGGGTAGTCCGTGAGGAGACAAAGCCCTTTTCTGCTCCATGCAAATCCCAACACATCCCTGGCACAGCACGAGCTCAGATGCAAAACAAATTGGGGCATCCTGTGACCCTCTAACCACATCCCAGCACCAGCTCACCCAGCCCAGCAGAGCCCCACGGGTCTGGGCAGGGAACGGGAATGTCGGGGCTGTTGCAAACAGACGAGGGCGGTTTCAGTCTCTCCCACAGTAAAATCTCCTGGGTTGGTTTCCGGCCAGAAGGAATCGCAGTGTTGACACTGCACTCGTTGTTGGCAGGAGCCAGGAGTGGGATTTAATGTTTTCCACACTCTAATTACCCCAGGCTGAATTAGATGGAGCCCTGCATGTTGTCCCCCCTCCCTCGGCAGCTGGTGACTCAATCCTGTGGCTGTCAAACACAGCCCTGAAGGCTTTGGGGACGTGGATCTGGGTGGGGAAGAGCTGCTTCTGTCCTGTGAGGGCTCTGCTTCCCCTTTTTCATTTAGTTTGGGTTTTAAAAAGACCAAGAAGCTCAGATCCTCCAGGAGAGGAGGTGCTGGGCAGAGCTGGGCTGTCACCAGTGGCCCGTGGGGGATTTTCACCCCAAATGTGGCAGTGACACAGACCCACACATTTGTTTGCCTCCACCATCACCTTCAACCCAGTAGAGCATCCCTGCTGCACAATGCAAACCCAAAAACTTCATCTCCTTCACCCCAGAACATCTCCACCCTTGCAGAGGAGATGCTCCTGCTGCTGCCACCACGCCGAGCCCTGGCAACCCCCCCACCCAGCCCAGAACTGCCTTAATCCATGGCCCTACTTAGGGGTCTGGGCAAAGATTAGCTGGAAACATTCCCAGTGATTAGGGCTTAAATCTCTTTGGCATTTCACATCTTCTTAGAGCTCCTAGGTGAGACCCCAGCAGCTGTAAATCCCCTCAGTCCCTGTGGATGTTACAGCTCCTGCACCGCCTGGGAATGAGCTTTACCCAGTTCTTGGTGTCAGAGCAGGCTGCTCTGGGTAGTAAATCTCCTTCTGCTGGAAAGGGAAGGCCTATAAATTGTAAAAATGGCAGGACAACACTGTGTGTCTGCTCTCAGAGTCCCTTGTGCCACTTGGAATCTGGCTGGAAAGGAGCAGCCCACAGCAGCTGGAGCAAAGCAAACATTATTCCATCTATAACACAACTCCCAGCAGACAAGCCTGGCTGGCATTTAGGCACCAATTTATTTGAGTTTTAGAATTTTTTTCAAACTGGATTCTTGGCTGGTAGCAGAAACTACAAAAATTATGCTGTACATTCACAAATACATTTAGAAAACAGGTAAATAAATACATATGTACAAACAGCAACAACCCCTGAGGTTCAACACAAGCAGTTGGCAGGAGCTAAAATATAAATACAGGGTGAAATTTGGACTCTGATTTACTGACTTTTCACCCCCAGACAGGTGGAGTTCAAACATTTCACGTCTGCTGGAAAGGGAAGGCCTATAAATTGTAAAAATGGCAGGACAACACTGTGTGTCTGCTCTCAGAGTCCCTTGTGCCACTTGGAATTTGGCTGGAAAGGAGCAGCCCACAGCAGCTGGAGCAAAGCAAACATTATTCCATCTATAACACAACTCCCAGCAGACAAGCCTGGCTGGCATTTAGGCACCAATTTATTTGAGTTTTAGAATTTTTTTCAAACTGGATTCTTGGCTGGTAGCAGAAACTACAAAAATTATGCTGTACATTCACAAATACATTTAGAAAACAGGTAAATAAATACATATGTACAAACAGCAACAACCCCTGAGGTTCAACACAAGCAGTTGGCAGGAACTAAAATATAAATACAGGGTGAAATTTGGGCTCTGTTTGATTTACTGACTTTTCACCCCAGACAGGTGGAGTTCAAGCATTTCACACTGTTGGTTCTCCTGAAAAGATTTTAAATCCACAGCTCAGAAGGTCGCTCCACATCCAGGTCACCATCAGGGATTGTCCTCCCACCACAAATGTTCATCCTTGGCTTCCCAGGCACCACGGGCCCCTCGCAGCAGCTGTCAGTCTGGGCTGTCACAGTGGTCTGTCCTGAGCTTTTCTCTGTTCTGCTGTGACAGAAGAAATATGCTCAGAATCATGGAATACTTTGGATTGGAAAGGACTGTCACAGCACGTCACAGCTGAGACAGCCACAATAGACAGAGTATCACCATACAATATCAGAAGGCTTCAAACATCAGCCCTTCTTGTTCTTTAGCCCAGCCTTTTATACCCTCATGGTTCCTGCAGTGCTCCCGTGTGCCCTCTGCTCCCTTTGGTGGGTGCTCAGCACACCTGGGCACTCCAAGGCTCATTGCTGTCAGTGCTGCTCCCCTGCTTCTCACAGCTGCACCCACGGGGGATGAGGCTGGGCCAGCCCCATCCCTACCACACAAGCTGTGTGCCTACAAGGGACCTTTAAAGCTCACCCAGTCCCACCCCTGCCATGGGCAGGGACACCTTCCACTGCCCCAGGTTGCTCCACGCCTGTCCTGGAACACTTCCAGAGACGGGCAGCCACATCTTCCCAGGGCACTTGCCCTAACTTGCTGCTGGGAGCTGAGCCCCAGGCTCACCCTCCTCCTTACCTGGAGAATTTTGCCGTAGGGTGCGAAGGAATCATCCAGGTATCGGGTGCCGAAGCCCATGATCCTGTTCACTGCCTGGCTGCAGATCCCCGCCACCGTGGCGGTGAGATGGACCGTGTAGGCAAACTGGATCTCCTGGGGGTTGACGTTGGGCCTGCTGGCTGTCAGCTCCCTCTGCACGTAGGCGTCAGCCAGGTTCTTGAAGGAGCTGTAGGACATGTCCCTGAAGAACAGCTGCAGCCGCGCGTCCTCCCTCACCTGGTTGGGAGACAAGAGGGCACACGTCGTGAGGGAAGGGCTCCGTGTGCCACCCTCGTGCTGACACCTTCACCCCACACCAGGACCCTCGTGCTGACACCTTCACCCCCAGCCAGGCACAATCACACCCAGGCAAGGAATTAAAAGTTGGCGTTTCCTGATTTTCCTGGGTGTTTTCCTGCCCCAGGGAAATCAATGGTTTTGCTGTGTTTATTTTACAGCAGTGCAGAGCTTGGCCCGGATTCGCTCAGCCCCATCCAGCTCTCTCACCTCCCTGTCCAGCTCATCTCCTGCACTCCGGAGCAGAGCAACAATTCTCTTGATGGCTTCATCTGTAGAGAGAGACACCAGGTTATCTCCAGCCCTTTCTCCAAGCCTCATCTAGATGCTCTGTTTAGTCCCCAGGAAAAATTCCTTGAGCAGTGTTTATCCACCTCCATCCTTCCAAAACCCATTTCAGCCTATTTCCATGTGCCTTGTTACCCTTGTTACCCTCAGACAGAAAAATACTCTTTTACCCCTGAATTTTGTCTTTTTTGTGGTCTAGTGGAAGGTGTCTCTGCCCATGGCAGTGGGGCTGGAATGAGGCATTCTTTAAAGTCCTTTCCAACCCAAACTCCATTCTGGGGTTCTGTGAATCTCCCTCTCCCCCAGTCAAACCCTGATGCTGAAAATCTCCCACCAAGTCTCCATCCAGCTCTGGGGGTTACAAAAGCCCCAGGCCCAGGCCTGAAGCAGGGGTGGATGCCATGCAGACTCTGCAGGGGACAAGTCTTCCCCACGTTTGTTTCCAACACTCACCGACCCCGTCGGTGCCGGGGGGCTCTGGGGGCTCCCCACGCTCTCCTGCTGTGTCCCCCCGGCTCTCGCCGCCCTGCACGATCAGCCCGATGTCCTGGGACACCTGGGTGTAGCATCCGTCGGGCTGCTCCGCCTCTGCCAGACACAAACACAGACCCAGGAGTGAGGACTGGCTCTGCCAGAGCTGCCCACCCCGGATCAGCGCATTCCAAAGGTGAAGGAAGCAGTGGACCACCTGCCCTGAATCCTCCAGAGCTCCCCAGGGGTCCCCGGGCAGGGTTTTGGCACAGGAAGGGCTGGGCTGGGGATGGTGTCCTGCGGGCTTTGCCTGCTCCCAGCCCCAAGGCCAACCTCAAGAAGCTTAACATTGGCCCTAGAGTGGCTTGGGATCTAATCTCAGGTTTTAACTAAACCACCGTGACCCTTGGCTGCCAGAGGAGGAAAGCTCACCCTTGGGTGATAACTGCCCACAGCTGACTTGGGGTGACTGTGCCCAAAGCACGGGCACAACGACCCTTCCTGGGGCAGCAGCTTGGGTTGGAGTCTCCAAAACCTCTCCCAGGCCCCAGAAAACCCTGGGAGGGCGTTAGAAACCAGCACTAAACACCATGGCTCTCCCCAGGGAAGCCCAGCAGGGCCCTGCTGGCAGCAGGGCTGGGCCAGGGCTGGGTCGGGTCCCACCTGGCTGGGCTGGGGCCAGGACGTGCCGCAGGGGAAGGCAGCTGGGGCGCTTGCTCCTCGCCCCGGATCCCGGCTCTCCCCGCTCCTCCTCCCCGTGCTTCTTCAGGGAGAAAACCTTCTTGAGGCTGGGTTTCTTCTTCAGGGCTCTGCCCAGCGCTGGGGACGTGCTGGAGTCTACTCTGTGTTTTTTGGCTCCTTCTGGTTTGGAGCCCTGATTTTTGACATCTTTCTCCTTTGCTTTTTGCCCTGTGTTTTCCTTCTGGTCCTCAGGGCTCTTCTTCAAGAAGAGATTTAGGAAACCTTTCAGCCAGACTGGTTTTGAACCCGAGCGCTGTGTTTTGCTCTGGGAAGAGTTCTTTGTGCTTTTCCTCTTGGCTTTCAGCCCCTCTTTAGGCACCTCCTGGGCGGCTTTGCTGTCATCACCCAAAGTCTCCTCCAGGTCTGGTGTTTTGAGTCTCTCCTCCTGGTCCTTCCTGGGGCTGGGTTTGGCACTTGAGTACGTGCAGAAATCACTTTCTGACCGTTGTAGCCCATCCGTTTTCCTCCCTCGCCCTCTGTCTTTCTCCTGGAGGGTTTTTTTGGCCACCAGTGAGTTTTCATGGCAGCTCAGTGAGCGCCTGACATAAATCTCCAGCACCTTCTTGGCCTCTCGCCTGTCCAGAGAGAGGATCTTGCCCGACGGCTGCCGCCCCACATCCCACCGAGGCATCTCCTCAGCCGGAGCCCGAGTGCTGCTGTGGAGAAAAACAACATTTTCAGCCTGGTTTTTGCCTTCCCCAGGCGGCTGCACAGGCAGGTTGGGCTGGATGGAAACCTGCCCCGTGCTGGCACACAGGGGTGCTGTGGGTGTCTGGGGTCGTTAACGCTCCTGGTTAATGATCAGTCAGTTTTATGGTCGTTATCTGAGTGCTCCTGATGCAGATGGCTCACGCAGGGTTTTATAACCACAGACTCCTTGGTAAAGGAACCGAAACTGTGGAGAGGGGGAAGATGGGCTGGGCATATCCTAGAGGAGGAGCCTGCTCATCACCCAGGGGGTTTTATCCAGCAAGGACGTCACCCAGACACCATCCCATTATCCCATGGCAACTTGTTCCCACACCAACATGAAAAACCACGCCCCAGGAGCACCCAGTGAGCCACAGAACCCAGAATTCAGAGTATTTCCCCTTAAAGAATTGGCTGCTAAAAATCATTCCAACCCCTGGAGAGGCCAGGGGATGTGGGCTCCTGCAAGTGGCCTTGGTCACCTTGTGATGACACAGCCCTTCTGTGAGCTCCCACCAGCACAGGGCTGGGAACAGAGCCCAGAGCACCAACCCCTGCCTTTCCCACCACCCTTTTTCTCTACACCTATAAGCAAAATTCAACCAAAGACACTGCTATTGGGAAACCAGAGAGCCAGGATGGTGCCTGCCTCATACTGATTTTACTTCCATAACCAATTTTACCCTTCAAAGAACCAGACCCAAACCAGACTTCTCCACCCCTGAACAGCACACGGGGAACCAGCACCAAAATCTGGCACACTTGGCTGTACAAAGCACCCTGGAGTTGGGCATCAGCCTCTGCTGAGATCCAGAGATCATCACAACACACAGCACACCCACCCACCCCACCTCAGCCTGCTTTTGTAATCAAAAAATCAGTTCCCTTCATCCGAGCCAGCACCAAAGCCCACCAAACCCCCAATAAAAAATCATCCCACTAAATTTACTCATGGCAAAGCCACAATCCCCACGCTACTTTGGTTGATTCCAATACATTGACCACAACATTGGCTATTTTCTGGTTTGTTTTTTACCTTTCCATCACTTTTTGTGCTCCTTTGGACACAGCTCAAGATGAGCTCCTGGGCCACGGGCGCTGAGGGATCCCAGGCTCTCCTGGGAGGTGCCTTTTTATACCCTGGTGGCTGAGTTCACTCCTATTTTTAGCAGCCATCCAGGTAGGAGAGCAGCCAAGGCTTCCGCCTGGGATCCCCGCTATCACCACCCTCGTGGTGCAGATCAACGGGCGTGAGTTTCACTGGAGGAGAAAGCAATTTCCTTATGACAAGTAGCAGCAAAACAACATAGAATCACCTGTCACCTGCTGTAAGCACTGCCCTTTGAGACCAGCTATCTCAGGCAGCTGTTTGCCTTTGGGTTTGGTTTGGTTTCTTGTTTTTTACTGGGTGTGATGCCCGAAATGGGCTCCTCTGGGTTGTTTCTGTGAGGGGAAGTCACAGCTTTCTTGGATGAGCAGGGTTTCAGTGCAGGAAGCAGAGTGCCCTGCAGCTCCCGGGCGGATCCTGGGGGGCCACAGGCACTCTGGGACATGGCAATGTCAGGCTCCTGCACAACCCTGGGCATGGCTGGGCTGAAACATCCCTGAACCCACCCTGGGTTCAGACAGCTCGTGCTTCCACCCTAAAACACGAACCAGCTCTTGCCCCAAATCCTTCCCACTCCCATGGCTCCCGCTCAGCCTCACCCAGGGATGGAAAATCTCCCACCAGAGCCAGCCCAACACCTACAAACTGCACCCAGATCGGACACCAAAGCTCCTTTTGGCCACCCAGTGCCCCCTCCCGTGGCTGTGGCATCCTCCGGCAGGTGCTTCCCACCATTCCCCATCGCTGCTTTGCCATCTGATGGCAAAACCCCGCACTGCAGCTCGCAGGGATGGGGCGGCAGCCGCAGACACGCAGGCTTTGGAAAACCCCGTCTTGGAAAACCCCTCGGGAGCATTTCCACCACAGCAGCGCTGTTTTCAGCTGGAACTGATGTTCAGCCAAGGTGTCTCCTGAATTGAAATTTTCTTTTCCTGATACGGAGTTCAGCTTGCAGTCAGGGCTGTTTTGTTTCTCTTTCCATAAACTCTCTGTGCTGTAATTTCCTGTGACTGGGAGAGGTCCAGACTGCATCCCTTCATTTTTCCTGAGCCCACACGCCTGAATCAGAGGCTGGTATTGATCAGGAATTACCTGGCTCAGTTTTTCAGCACACCCATCGACTGATAAACGGGTGAGGAGCTTCCAGGCTGCTTCCCAGCTCTTGTCCACATCCTTCCAAGAGCAAGTCAATTCCAGGGGATGAGGAGGATTTTCACAATCTCTTTTTTTTTCCATTAAAAAAAAAAAAATCCACATCCACTCGGACCATGGGGGTCAGTTTGGAGATCTTTCTACTGGAGATTCCCCAAGGCTGAGTCCAAACACCATCCCTGCTCATGATTCCACTGATGCCTCTTCCAGACACAGCCAGAAGATGGGAGAGCCAAACTCCAGGAGAAATCTTCACCTAAAATGTGATTCAGGACTGAGACCTTTATCCAAGCTCAGATCCCTCCAGGATTTGGGACATGTTCAAACTAATGGGAGAGAGGCACAAGAAAAAGATGCAGGAGACTGAGATAAACCAAAATCCCATTACCAGAGTGGGGGCAAGAGATCTGCACCCAAACTTTTCATCCTCTTTTCTTATCAGTGCTGGGAGAGAACGAGGAAGCTGGCAGGAAATGCAGTGGTGAGGGGGGAGCACCCTGTGCTGGGGTTGGGGGGAAAAGCAGAACTAAACCCACGGGAACACAGCAGGGGATAAGCGGCTTCTGTGACAGAAATTGCTTCAGAAGACAGAAAAAAACCAAGGGAGAGGCATTCCCCACATGGAGCTGCAAGGCGTGGAGGTTCAGAAGGCAGGGCTCAAAGCCCCTGAATTCCTTGGGAAGACACAGCCTGAGACTGGACATCAGGAGAACTCTCCTGTGCAGGAGGCTGGGACAATCTCCCGTGGGTGTCTGGAGGGGTTGGGAAACACCTCCCTTGAGAGTCTTCTAGGCTTGGCCAGCCACAGCCACAGCCAACCTAACCCAGTGTAGGAGGCCACTGTGTTTGGTGTTGACCACAAAGATCCCTTCAAGCCAACAGCCAACCATGAGTCATCAACAGCCACGAGCCACCAGCCAGCCACGAGCCACCAAACAGGCACTGGGCACAAAAACACAGCAGCTGCAGATCTGATCCATGATGGTGCTGAGGAGGGAAGAATACGACCCATGGTGGGGGTGTGGAGGGGAACACCTGGACCATGGTGAGGTGTTGAGGGGAACACCTGGACCATGGCAGGGTGTTGAGGGCAGCCACTGCTCCCTGCCCCAGCCAACCCATGGCCTCAGTGGAAACCTCTCAGCCCAGTTCTGCAGTTCCTCTGATCCAAGAGGGTGGTGGGCACCAGCCCCCAAAGCAAATCCACTTTTCCTCCAGCCCTGGGTGTGGTTTTAGCTGCTTCTCCCAGCAGATGAGCAACGTGCAATGCCCTGCCCCAAACACCAGCAGATGTGGGGCTGCTGAAGGGTGGCTGATGTTCTGCAGGGAATGAAGCACCTGGAAACCTCTGGGAAAGCCCACATGAGGGACCTGTCTGTGTTTCACAGCCCCTGAACCCCAGCCATGCCAAAAGTCACCGAGAGCCGTGTGCTGTCCCTCCCCACACCCCCACACCAAACTCCTGGCACAAGAAGTGGTTATTTCGCTGTTTACTGACAGGGATGGGTTCCTGTTCCAGGAAAGCTGCAGGTTTACAGCCCTCCTGCCTCTGTTTGCCACAGGTATTTCTCCAGGAGGTGCATGAAAGCTTCCTAGGAGCATGGACAAAGTTCATCATTCCAACCCACCCTTCCAAAGGTGCCCTTGGATTGTCACTGCCTAAGACCCCTCCAGAGCTGCCCAGGGAGGCACAAGGTGGGTTGAGGGTTTTTGGCAGCTTCCCAGCCAGGAAAGGAAATCCCCAGCCAAGCCCAGAGTGATCTTTAGTCACCACGGGAAAAGCAGGTAAAGAGAGGTCACCTCACACACTCCCTGTGAGCACAGCACAAGAGCCAGGGCCACCAACTGCCACCTGCTCCAACAAAACAAACACAGGTGGAAGAAGCAGTGGGATCCTCAGGAGCCATCAGGGCTGGCTCTGTTGCAAGAAAGTGGAGTGGAAAGAGGAGATCAGGAAAAAGGCACCCATGGGTGCGTATCCCAGGAGTGGCACAGGGCACAGATGTCACAGCTCCCAAGGAAGATCTGCTGTCCCACAGGATTTCACCCCGAGAAAGGTTTGGTTTGACCCTTCCCTGGGACAAAAAGCATCCTTTGGGGAAGGAAGGACGAGGTGCTTCACTGCACCTTCCTGCTGTGGAGCATCCCCAGGCTGCAGCTGGGTGGGTGCTGGCAGCCTTTAGCCCCCTCTCTTAGCAGGGACTGTGGCCTCCCCTCCCAGCCAGGATCTCCCCCAGGCTGTGACCTCACACTCATTTGCCCCACTAGAGCTCCTCGTTTCCTTCTCCTCCCCCACTCAAATTTTCAAGCACCTCTGCTCTGCCACTGAGCTGGTGATTTCTCCTGGAACTGAATCTCCTCAGGCAGCTCTCCAGAGATGTGGCACTGCTGAAGCTTTGCCATCCAGCCACCACCCATCCCACCACTCTCTCTTACTGGCTACTGCCCACCTAGCATCTCCAGGCTGCAGGTGTAAAGCAGTTTTGCAGGACCAAGACCAGTTACAGCCAAAGGGACTGTAATTTCAGGCTGGCAGTAACCAGTTTTGGTGGAAACCTCATGGTGAAACCACGTGTTTGTGCTGTGCTCACCCATCAGCTGCTGAGCAGCTCAGACTGGTGGCCTCTGGCTTAGCAGCTGCCAAAAGATGTTGGGGAGGAGATCTGGGTGCCCACAGGAGCTGGTTTTAAATGAGGAAAGCTTGGATTTCCCAGTTTCAGACCTTCAAACAGAAAGAAGTGAGATTTTCAACCTTACAGTCACAGCATTTTATTTCCTCTGTGGAAAGAGAAGTGAAAATAGTAGTGGATATTTTCTATTTTCACACTCACACACAGACACCGTTCACTTCAGGTATTCCTGCTTCAAATTCAAAACAAATAATCACATATCTGACCATGGGTGGGGTCACATTTGTTACTGGCTTTGTTTCTTTTCACATTATTTAATCACAAAAGTAATTACAAAAGTCATTACCTGGAGGGAAAGGAGTTAAAGTGAATATCAGCTATGGGCAGCCATGGAGCTTCAGCCAGGCCTGATCAGGCAGGTATTTCAGCACACTCCTAACCTCAATCCCAGGAGCAATCTCAGAGCAGACAGAGATTCCAGCACGCTGCAGTCTGCAATGTGCCCTGCTCACAGCTGGGCACAGCTCCCACTGCCCAGGCAGAGCAGCAGGTGCTCACGCTCGTGCTCTGCTCTGCTCTGCTCATCTCCCTGGAGGAACAGAGGGATCTTTTCCACAGGTTTGGACCTTAAAGACAAGCATCAAAATTTCAGAGCAAAAATGTCACATTCCCTCCCACAGGGAAGGAGAGGAACCAGCAGAAGGCCAGCCCACACATCCCCCTGTGCCCTTGGGGCTGGGGACAGCTTCTGGGTGTGTTTTGCTAATGAAACCCCAGAGATGTCCCAGATTTGGCTCGCAGAAGGCTTTGAAATCCAGGCCAGCTCCATGGCCTTCTGTCCAGGAGAGGCAGGAGACACCAGCACTGCCCAGCAAAGCACAAGGTCCCTGTCATGCACTGAAGTGAAGCCTCCAAAGATTTACTGTGGTGAAACCTCCAGTGGGTCTTCCTTCAAATCTTCAGGGTCCTCACTCTCCAGCTGCTCCAGTTTGCTGGATTTCTCATGGCCAGCCTCCCCAGGAGTCTTCAAAAACCTGAAATACATTTCTGTGATGACTTCAGGGGCACATCCAAGCCCAGCCCCAAACCAGGCTGTAAATGCTGGAGCTTTTGCCCTCAACAAGGCCAGGTTGGACAGGGCTTGGAGCAACCTGTGAGAGTGGAAGGTGTCCCTGCCCATGGCAGGGGGTGGAATGAAAGGAGCTTTAAGGTCCCTTCCTCCCCAAACCCTTCTGTGAGTCTGTGATCAGCTGAGCCCTGGAGCTCAGAGGGGATTTGCCATCCTTGGGCTTTGCTGAGGATCCCAGGAAGCACTGAGGTCTCAGCTGGACAGGACAGAGCTGGACACAAACCCACTGAGGATGCTGCTGGATGAAGCAGCTGCCAACATCTGGGGCTCATCACCTTTCCACGCCCCATCCATGCTGTCCCAGGCAGCTCATTTCTCTGCTCTGCTTCACCTCACCTGAACAACAGCTTCTGCCCTGGCTCCTTTTTGATGATGTTGAGTTTGTAGTAGTGTCGGAGTGCTCGTGACATCTTCTCATAGGTCATGTTCATCCGGTTCTGGAAGGGGAACAGGAATGTGGGGTGTTGAGCAAAAGCGAGCAACAGCTCTTGGTCTGGCTCTGTGTGCAGCAGGGCCACACGTGGGACATGTGAGGAGGTTTGGGGCATCGTGGGTCTGTAGTGTGGGTCCCTAACCCAGACTGCCCTCATGGTTTCCTTTCCAAGGGGTGAGCAAGTCCCACTGTCACCACCAGGCTGGCATCTCTCACCAACCCTGCACCCCCGTGTCCCCCAGACCAAGGGAGCAGCTCACAAAAGGGACACTCAGGGGTGACAAATTCCTTCTCAGGGACGCCAAATTGCCTCTCGGCTGCACTGACCTTGTGGTTGCCCCAGAGCTGGGCCAGCCCGTTGGGGTTGACGACGCGGAACACCTTGGCCTCCCTGTCCTCCCACCTGATGTAGGGCTCGTAGCGGCGGTCGGCCAGCAGCTGGTACACGTACTCCCAGAGCAGCCTGCAGTCTGGGCACAGGGCACCTGCTGCTCCCAGAGCTGCCACCGTGCTCAGCCAGGCTGCCCCAGCAGCAGGGACGCGCGTTTAGCAGCGACAATAAATGTGAGGAGAAATCAGAGCTCGGGCACGGCAATTTCACTGCGAGATCTCAGAGCAATTACAGTTTTTCAGGTGGGGAAACTGAGGTGGAAAAGCACGGAATGAGGGGAAGGGAGACAGATGGGCAGACAGGACAAAGCACCATCCCATTTCCCCAAGGAACATGGCTATAAATTCATCATTACCTGCAATTTTCCCATCCACTGGGGCTGACAGGGTAGCAGGAAAAGAGCAGATGGCACCTGGCCTGCAGCCACTCTCTGAGCTGTGGTGGGAGAGGTTCAGGGGCTGCGTGTGGCTGTGGAACAGGGGCTGCTCTGCACAGCCCAGCCGCGAGGAAACAACTGGGCCAGCCTCAGCACTGCAGTCTGCACCTGCAAAAAAAAAACCCTAATAAGCACCCTGTGGCTCAGTAGGGTCCCAGACCTTGCAAAGCCCTGAAACAGGAGGGGAGGGACAGCCCGGGGTGGTTATCAGCCTGGGACCAGCCCAGCAGAGGAAAGCCTGGGATTTCCCTAAGGCTGCAGAAGCACAAAGTCATGGGGGGTTAGAGGAGATGCCAGCTAGGGTAAGGGTCAGATGCCGAAGAAAAACTGGCATAGGAAAAGGCCCCAGAGCACAAGCATCCCCTGGAAAATTGCTGTGGAGAATTAATGTGTTAATTACCTCGCACAGGACACAGGAAAGTGCTCCCAGATGCATCTCCACACACATCCAGCCCCTGACACCAATCCAACCCCACCCTAACTCCTACCTGGGCCCCCCAAGGGCACAAAGAAGCCTCACTGGCCCCCACCAGCCTCACCTGGGCCCTCTCCCCACCCCACCCACTGACCCAGAAGCTCTGTGGAAGCTCAGCCCAGCTCCTCAGCCCTTTCCCAGTTGTTGCAGGACTAGTCTCCAGCAGGGCTGTGCCTCTGCCTGGCTTTGACCATCCCTGATCCAAATCTCAACCTGCAGGCAGACTTTTTAGGGAAGTCACAGCCTTGCCAGTCTGCCACAGACCCCCACAGCACCGGTTCTGACCTGCTGCATCACTACAAACTCCCCAGGTGACCTGGACTTTGCTGGGCCTGGTTGCCTCTCCCAGGTGGCGTGGGATGGTTTCACAGGCTGAGCTCCAAGCCCAGGTTCTGCCTGCTGGACACTGCCATTCTCCCAGGAGATTTTTCTCCCCTCATACCTTCCTCTGTGCTCCTGGCTTTCCTGAAGGGTGAGTTCAGCAAGGGGCTGCACACCAGCACTCTTCTCTGAGTTTTAATGAACTGGAGTATTTCATAAAGCACGTCCCCTGCAGGGAAGGAAGCTCTGCTCAGATGCCTTTGGGCAATGGTGCCTCTCAGGTAACGTTGCTGAGATTCTGAACTACACAGCGTGGGGTTCTTCCCCGTCCTAAAGTACTTGCAGATCAGATGGACCAGAGAAAGGAAGAGCTGTCCTCATCTCCAGCATAAAACCCACTCTGCTGGGACCCACTGAGTGCTCTCAGCAGAACACTCCTTTGTCATATTTACATTCTCTGAAAAATCCTTTTGCCCAGGGTTTTTCTCCTGGGAAGCTGAGAAGCCTCAGAGAAAAAGGAAAACAATATTATCTCATTTGCTTTTCCTGTGTTTTGCTCCTTTGGAAGGTGTTTGGAGGTTGTTTCTTTAGATTCTGGTATGAGTTGTTTTGACTCTTTGGCCAATCAGTACCAAGCTGTGTTGGGACTCTGGAGAGAGTTACGAGTTTTCATTATTATCTTTTTAGAATTCTGTAAGTATCCTTTCTATATTCTTTAGTGTAGTTTAGTATAGTATTCTTTAATATAATATAGATCATAAAATAATAAATGAGCCTTCTGAGAACATGGAGTCAGATCCATCATTCCTCCCTGCCACGAGGGTCCCTGCAGATACAATTCTCTGGGATGGTGCTCACAAGCCCCTGGCTCTAACCTGAGCTGGGAGCTCGGTGTCTGAAGTCGTCCTTGGTGAGGATGCACAGGGCTTTGCCGTTCATTTCAAACTTGCTCTGCTCCGTGGGCCGCAGGGAATATTCCTCCTCAGCCCATCGCAGCCAGTGGATCACATCCTCCTTGCTCCACAGGGAGGGCTGGATTCCTGAAACCAGGAAAACAGCTCTCTTCTCAAAACTGCTGAGTGGCAGGGTGGGGCTTCTTCTCCATCACCAAACTTTCCCTCTACATTAAGCACTCACAGGTCAAAAACACCACAAATAGAGAAAATGACCCCTGAGGAAGCCTTGTGCCCCTTGCCAGCAGGGAATGGTCCCTGGGTGGGACACCATGGCTGTACCCACCCTGTCCCACCCCATGGCAACTCCTTTCTGGGCAGCACTGACTTGCTTAACTTCTACTCACTCAGCCTCCCTGGAAGCCTGAAGATCTGCCCGGTGCTGATGGGTGAGGGTCTGCCCTGGGATGGGGGTGGCACCGACACGGCCACCACGGGGCTGGAAGAGCTGATGGCCACTTTGCCCTGCAGAAAAGATCAGATACATCAGTGGGGGAAATTCTGGTCCTGCCTTTGCTTTGGAGGTGCCTCCATGTCCTGGATTGCCAGGCAGATTGGATTCTCTTTGCCATCCGGATGGCAGTTGGACACCTGGCTTTCCAAACCAAGACACTCACCTGCTCCAGTATTTCCTAACTGGTTTCTTATAGCAGTGTGATGTGACCTGTGTTGTTGTTGTATTAAGGGTGGATGAATGAAGTGACATAAATAAACTCTTAGGTTTTTAGAAGGTAAATATAAATTTTATTAGACACTAGATATTCTTTTATAGATAGTTATGATAAAGTTGGATTTGATTGGTCTTTAATTTATACTCTTTATACTATTGGTTAATTAGGAATAACATCCTTCTTGCAAATATTTTATAAGTAAATAGTATGTTTAAAACGCTTGTTGTAAAGATTAAGGATTGTTTTAATTCCGCCTCTGATCTTTCTCAAACTTCCCAGAGAAATGCTTGGGAAAGTTTATCTGACTCTTTCTCTGACCAGACTTTCAGCAACCACAGAAACCATAATGTGTTGTCTACAGCTCTTCCTCTCACTTTTCCATACCCCTGGTTGCCAAGAGATCCCATTCTCCAGCTCTTTAGCAGAGGAACCTGCCCTCATGCAGGCTCTGGATGGATTATCCATCCCCACTCCCCATGGGAAGCAGGAGATGGAGCTCAGGCTGGCAGAGCCTGCAGTGCCTGTGCTCCTGCAGGACCCTCTGATGCTCGATGGATGCTCAAGGTTCCAGAAGAGCACTTCAGTTCTCTAGAGCCGTGAAAATAAACCTGGCAACAGTGCTTTGATTTTGTCTTGAAAGGAGAGGGGTCTCTCACTCTGTCCCCAGTGATCATTTGGGCATAAGTGGAAGTGGCCATCCCATGGTTTGGGGAGATGCAAGCTCCTCTTGCTCACCCTCCATGGAGTTCTGGCCCCCTCAAGAATTACTTTTCCCCCTCAGCCAGGCATGTGAGCCAGAAGGGAGCTCAGATCCTGCTTCCAGCCACATCTACATCTTGAAATATTACTGGCAGCCAAGCAGATAATGTTTCCCCTTAAAAACCTATTAATGTGAATCCCAGCAATTTCTCAGCTTCACTCACTGGAAAATTAACAATTTTGCTGTCAAATGGTATTTTCTGAAGCAGTTACCAACCCTGAGCACTCAGGCTCAGGCAGGCTTTTGCAGGTGATTTAGAGCAGCCAACTGTGTGTATGGGCAGAGTTGAGCCCTCTGAAAATGAGGGTGAGGAGATGGGAGCTGGACACAAATGCAAAGCTGAAGCTCCCAAAATCAGGAGAAGAGGAGACAGGAGCAATACAGTGCATCAGTCCAGGGAAAAATGCTTCCCTGGGAGTTACAGCAGGAGGAAGGCAGCAGGTGGTGAGAGGATTTCTTCAGCAGAAGGACAATTTGGTGGTCACTGGATTGGATTTAAAAAGCAGGCAGCTACATGACACTGCATGAGGAGAAGAGTGAGACCCCAGAATAAACTCTGAGCAGGCTTGGCAGCAATGCAAACTGTCTTTCAGATTCACTCTAAGCAATAAGCTATGGGGAAAATAAAAGTGAAAGAAATCAGCAGTGTATTTTGTCTAGAACGCTCTAAAAGTTATTTTAATTTTCTCCCATCGATGTGACTCTCTTAGAAACGAAATTTACAGTAAAACCCGAACAAATCTGGTATTTTTCTTGCTCCTAAAGATTTCTAGGCCTCAAGATACATTCTGAATTTTTATTATGTTATACTAATTTTATGTTCTTTCTTTTATCCCTGCTTAGCTGCTTTCAGACTTTTCTGAGATGGCGTTTGTTTTTTTTTTGCTTCAAGAGGAAATATTGTCCCTGGGGATGTTCGAGCGGGAAGGTGAGAAAAAGCAGGGTGAAAAGGAACCCGCGGATGTGTGAGAGCAGCTTTTTGCTGAGAACCAAATGCGGGAACAGAGGCTCCCGGCTGCTCCGGGCTTCGTGAGCCCGCTTGGAGATGGGGCAGGGGCTCACCCCCGGGGCATGAAGCTGCAGCCCCGGCTGAGGAGGAGAAATCCCGAGCGGGCCGGGGTGGGGAGGACAGTCCCGAGGACAAGGGCCGGGCTCCTACCTGCATGGCCGTGGGGTGCGAGCGGAGCCCGGCCGCGCCCGCAGCGCTCCGCTCCCGTCCCCGCGGCGATCCCGGCGGAAAGCGAAATCGAAAGGAGCCCCGGGGGGACGGAGAGCGGCGGGGGCAGCGCCCGGGGCCGCGTCCTGATCCCCCCGCCCCGCTCCGCCCGGTACCGGCAGCGCCGGGAGAGCTCCGCCGGCGGGATGGAGCCGAACCGGCACCGAACCGGCACCGCACCGGGACCGAACCGGGACCGAGCCGGCACCGCACCGGCACCGCACCGGCACCGAACCGGGACCGAGCCGGCACCGAACCGGGACCGAACCGGGACACGCCGGGAGCAGCTCCGGGAGCGGGGCTCAGCCTTCCTGACCGCCGGGAGGGAGGGGAGAGGGGGGGAAAGAGGGGAAGGGGATAAAGGGGAAAGGGGGAAAGGTGGAAAGGAGGAAAAAAGGGGGGGAAGGGGGAAAAGGGGAAAAGGGAAGGGGGAAAGGGGGAAAAGGGAGAAGGGGAAAGGGAGGAAAGGGGAAAAGAGGATAAAGGGGGAAAGGGGGAGAAGGGGGGAAAGGGGGAAAGGGAGGAAAAGGGAAAAGGGAGGAAGGGGAAAGGAGAAAGGGAGAAGGGGAAAAGGGGGAAAGGAAGAAAGGGGATAAAGGGGGAAAGGGGGGAAGCGGCGCACCGGTCCCGGAGCAATGCGAGGTACGAGCACACCTGGAGGGTGCCCGCCTGCCCCCGCGCACACCCGGGGATGTGGGGACACGCACGATGTGGGGTTCTAGGGGCAACTGGGAGGGGCTGGGATGGGCTCTGAAGGGACTGGGAGGGACAAAAAGTACACTTTTAGGAACAAAAGGGGCACTGTGAGGCGACTGGGAGGGGAAATGGGATAGACTGGGATGGACTGGGAGTGACTGGAAGAGATTTGGAGGGTACTGGCATGGACTGGGAGTGAGTGGAAGAGAGTTGGAGGGGATTGAATGGGATTTGGGAGGGACTGGACAGGACTGGGAAGGACTGTGAGGTACTTAGGGACAAAAAAGGCACTGGGAGTGGACTGTTAAGGCACTGGGATAGACTGGGAGGCGCTGGGACAGGGTCGGATGGGACTGGGAGGGACACGAAGAGTACTTTTAGGAGCAGAAGGGGCACTAGAACGGCTCTAGAACCACTGGGGGCACCGGCATAGACTGGGATATACGGGGATGGACTGGGAGGCGCTTTTAGGGACAAAAAGGCGCTTGTGGGAGGGAACTGGGCTGAACTGGGAGGGAACTAGGAGGGAACTGGGCTGGACTGGGCGGGACTGGGCTGGAAAAGGGGAAAAAGGGAAAAAAAGGGGAAAGGGGGGAAAGGGGAAAAAAGGGGAAAGGGAGGAAAGGGAGGAAAGGGAAAAGGGAGGAAAGGGGGAAAAGCAGAAAGGGGAAAGGGGTTCTAGGGGCAACTGGGAGGGGCTGGGATGGGCTCTGAAGGGACTGGGAGGGACAAAAAGTACACTTTTAGGAACAAAAGGGGCACTGTGAGGCGACTGGGAGGGGAAATGGGATAGACTGGGATGGACTGGGAGTGACTGGAAGATATTTGGAGGGCACTGGGATACACTGGGATGGACTGGAAGAAATTTGGAGGGTACTGGCATGGACTGGGAGTGAGTGGAAGAGAGTTGGAGGGGATTGAATGGGATTTGGGAGGGACTGGACAGGACTGGGAAGGACTGTGAGGTACTTAGGGACAAAAAAGGCACTGGGAGTGGACTGTTAAGGCACTGGGATAGACTGGGAGGCGCTGGGACAGGGTCGGATGGGACTGGGAGGGACACGAAGAGTACTTTTAGGAGCAGAAGGGGCACTAGAAGGGCTCCGGAACCACTGGGGGGCACCGGCATAGACTGGGATATACGGGGATGGACTGGGAGGCGCTTTTAGGGACAAAAAGGTGCTTGTGGGAGGGAACTGGGCTGAACTGGGAGGGAACTAGGAGGGAACTGGGCTGGACTGGGCGGGGACTGGGTTGAACTGGGCCGGACTGGGCGGGACTGGGTTGAACTGGGCCGGACTGGGCGGGCTCCGCTCCCCGCGGGAGCCAAGCCCTCTCGCCCCGCCCCCTCATGCTTTCTTGGTTTCTATTGGCAAATTGGGGAGCCAATCACGGATCTGGCCCAATCAGAGGGCGGCGTGGGCGGCGGGCGGGTCTCAGGGGCGGGGCCCCGCCCACCGCCCGCCTGAGGGAGCGGCCGCGGCGGGGACGCGGTGAGTGCGGCCTCGGGGGCCGGGGGGCGGCCGCGGACCCTGCGGGGCTCTGCGGGCCCCTTCCCGCTCTCCTCTGGGCTTCTGGGGGTCTTCTGCGTGCCCTCGGCGCTTTGAGGGCGGTTACGGGCCCTGGGGCGCGCTCAGTGCGCTCTGTGTCCGGAAAAGGGGTTGGAGGGGGGGCTTTCCTGGCCCAGCGGGCACAGAGGAGAGCGCGGGGCCGAGAGGGGCCTGGGGGGTCACAGGAAACCCGGGGGTGGGGGCTGAGGGGCTCGCTGAGGGTCACGGGGAGCTCCGTTGTTGTGAATTAGCTTTGGAGGGGGTTCGGGGCTGTCTGGGGATCACAGGGGACGTGGATGAGGGGTCTGGGAGGTGTCTGGTTATCACAGGGGATGTGGGGGTGTCTGGGGGTCACACAGGGTGTGCTGGAGTGGGCTGAGGGAATGTTTGGGGGTCACACAGGGTGTGCTGGAGTGGGCTGTGGGGCTGAGGGAATGTTTGGGAGTCACACAGGGTGTGCTGGAGTGGGCTGTGGGGCTGAGGGGGTGTCTGGGGGTCACACAGGGTGTGCTGGAGTGGGCTGTGGGGCTGAGGGAATGTTTGGGGGCCACAGTGGACCCTGTTATTGTGAATGTGCTTTGGAGGTGCTGGGAGAGCTTTGGGGGCTGCTCTGAGGGTGCCTTGTGTGCACTGAGGGGGGCTGTCTGTGAGGATGGGCGTGCTGCCACTTTGTAGTGTTTATTCACGAAGGGGGTCTCCTACACTGTGTGTTTGCTGGGGGCTGGCACTGTTATCCCCAGGTCAGCACTGCATCCTCGTGTCCCAGACGTGTTCCCATTTTCCTGGGCTGTGTGTGAGGCCGGGGCTGTGCCCAGTGCCCCGTGCTGTGCCCACCACCCCCAGGATGGACCCAGCCTCCCCTCGGGGTGCTGGCTGGACACACACCACCCTCCCACACGTGTTCTGGGGCTGTAGGCTGGTGCAGTGTTCTTCTTAAACACGTTTTTAAGCTGGAGTTAACCTTCCTTTTCATCCCTCATTTCTGGCCCCACTGTGCTTTGGAAGGAGCAGGAATTTCTGAGGGGTTTTCCACTGAATGGATGAGTGGGTGAGACCTCAGCCCACCTCTTAGGCACAGTTTTGTGTCAGCTGTGGTCCTGCCTGTCTCTGTTCTGCCATCTCAGTGACCTGAGGCTCTTCAGGGAAGGGATGATAAAAATGCAGTCTTGGGTATGAGGTTTAATAAGACCAAGGTCCAGGTGCTGCATCAGGGTCAGGTCAGCCTCCAGTATCAATCCAGGCTGGGAATGAAGAGCTGGAGAACAGCCCTGGGAGAAGGACTTGGGCATGAGCTGCTTGGACGTGCCCTGGTCAGGAGTGTTGGACGCAGAACCCCCAGAGCCCTGGGCTGCTCCCCAGCGTGGGCAGCAGGGACGGGGGGGTTCTCTTCCTCTGCCCTGATCTGGTGAGACTCCACCTGCAGAGCTGCCTCCAGCCCTGGGGTCCAGCACAGGAAGGGCATGAAGCTGTTGGAGGAGACCACTGAGATGAACAGAGGGATGGAGCAGCTCTGCTGTGAGGAAAGGCTGAGATTTGGGGTTGTTCAGGCTGGAAGAGAGAAGGTTTGGGGTGACTGTATTGTGGCCTTCTGGGAGCTGAAAGGTGGAGATAAACTGTTTACAAGGGCCAGGAGTGGCAGGGCGAGGGGGAAGGGCTTCACCCTGACAGTAGATTTAGATGGAATATTGGGAAAAAATTCTTCCCTATGAGGGTGGTGGGGCCCTGGCACAGGTGCCCAGAGCAGCTGTGGCTGCCCCTGGGTCCCTGCAAGTGTCCAAGGCCAGGCTGGATGGGGCTTGGAGCAACCTGGGACAGTGGAAGGTGTCCCTGCCATGGGGAGGGTGGAACAGGATGAGCTTTAAGGTCTCTTCCCACCCAAACCATTCTGGGGTTCTGTAAACCTGGCAGATTGAGAACCTCTGTTCTCATCAGGGAGAGTGTTTTGAATTGTTTTGCCGGGGTTGCTGTAACCCAAATGGTGTTGTAGCTGTAGATTATGGCTTTAAGGCAGAGAGGTCACCTGTGGTCCCTGTGAGAGCCTTATCCTCAGCTCAGCCCCAGTCCTTCCTGCTGGCAGTAGCAGCAGCCACAAACAGCCTGTTGGAAGGAAGTTGTGTCTGGGAATCAAGGGGAACCCTGAGCTTTCCCTGTTCAGGTGTGTCCTTGTTTACCCTGTGCAGGCTGCACTGCTCACAGTCACCTGGCTTGGAGGGTTATAAATACCTCAGTGCTCAGTTCTCAGAAGTGTTTTCAGTGATCTGAGCTTCAAAACATTGAATTATTTCGGTCAGGAACTGTGGGTTAGTGTGTGGGGTTATAAATACCTCAGTGCTCAGTTCTCAAAGTGTTTTCAGTGATCTGAGCATCAAAACATTGAATTATTTCAGTCAGGAACTGTGGGTTAGTGTGTAGGCAAAGCTGCTTGTGAGAGTTATTATTTTCCAGGCTGGATTTCCATGTGCCTTTATTATTATTCTGTTTAGGGAAGCAGCCACCTTTTGCTAAAATAAATACTCTGTTTATAGCATAACTCTGTATTTACATCACTAACAAATGCTCTTTTGCAAAGCAGCCTGTACAACAATTGTCTTTATTTTCCATAATAACATCCATGTTCTGATCTTATGCCTGGAATGCAGCAGCTTATGTAAACCAGGGGAAGCCTGTGCAGAAGACTGTGTCTAGACCTTCTTCACCTTATCTTAAAGCAATTAAGGACAGGTTAAAGTAAGTTCTGCTGTCATGAAAATAGGCATGTGCTGATTTTTTTTGTGTTTGTTTCAAGACATACTAATTTGCAGCATGTGAAATGCTTTTTGATATCTGTTGATGCTGTCTTCAGCTGCCAGAATTAAAGGGGATGAGTTTTGTGTTTGATTTGGGCAGGAAAGGAATGATCTTCCTGGTAGGAGTTCATTACATCATTTTATTTTGGGGGAGCTTTCTGTTTTGTGGTTGCTGTCTGTAAATGAGTGGAGTTCAGTGAGCTCAGTCAAGCTGCAGGGGCAGCTGGGAGAAGTTGGAGGTGAAAGAACCAAACTGGTTATTTCTATCCTTCTTAACAGTGGTGAGAACCAAGCAGCAAAGTCATTTGAGTTGTTTGGTGTGAAGTGTGTGTACCTGCAGACAGAGAAAGTGAATATGGGATTTTCTTGGGGTTGTTTATTTTCTGGAAAGGTTTTGAGACAGTTCTTGGAGTGGCAGATAAGATTCCAGAAGCCTCATCATTCTGTGCTAACAGAAATAAATCATATAAGATCCATCTAGAGTTGTTGGATGTGTCCAGTATAAAATCACTCACAGTTACACTTTGTTTTCCTGTGCTCCAGAGTCCTTACCTGAGCTCTGCACACCAGTAATCAATATTTGCCTCCCCAAAGTATTTTTAACCATCAGGCTTGAGAAACTCTCTTACTTCAGCTGATGTGATCATATGTCTGATCTTACCTCAGTCCTTTGAAGTTCCTTCATGTTTTGGCTTGCTCAGTCCTGCCTTCTCAGAATCCAAGAGTTTCATAACCACTTGCTTGGAGTTTTCTGTTCAGGATATTGTAACATTTTTTGTGTGGTGACTCAGTCTGTCCTTACAGGTCATGAGAAGTAAGAATCATCATCTCATTTTATTACTTGATACTTTCAGCCCTGAGTTTGGGCCATGCCAGGATGTGTTTGTCACTCGACCTCATGTTGAACTCATTCCATGTGCCCACGACAGGCAGCCAAGTGTTCAGTTCACTGTGTAGCAGTACATTCAGGAGAACCAAGGTATAATATTGCTTAAAAGTCTTGCTGTTAATTCTACTTAAACATCTGAAAACCCATAAGCAGAAAATTTGGGTGTAGAGAAAAGTAAGTAACATTTCACCTGTGTAATGAATTTGCTGTAAGGCTCAAGTGCTGTAGTTAACAACACCTTTGTCCCCCTTTGCCAAAAGCTCTGATCACCAGGGGACATTGGCCAGGCAGTGGGACTGGATTAATAATTGCATCACAGAGCTGCAGAGTCTGTTTGGAAAGTCACTGCACAATGGAAGGCCAGCTCAGCAGCCAGATCTGGGGGAAGGAGCTCTGCAGCACTCCTGAAATAGCACCTGTGAGCTCTCTTTGGTGCCTGTGCTTGCCAAAGCCACTGTCGAGAATTCTTCCTCCTCCTAGGAAGTCACATCCTGCCTAATTAATGCAAATGAGTCTTCTGAAAGCTTCAGCCTGGGATGGACTCTGGAACTGCTGTGTTCTGCTTGGGGATCAAAGAGGAGTGTGTGGATAATGAGCACTTTCTTTACAAGAAAAGTGCTGAGTTGGTGCCTACTGATAAAGGTCACTTGAGCTGTCTAAAGGATCTCCAGATTTTTAAATGAGTTTCTTAATAAAAAGTTAATTTAGCCACAGAATCAGTACATTACTGGCTAATTTAACCCACATAGACAAGCAGCCTAATAAACACCTTTTCTGTGGGGGAAAATGTAAAAGAATGGTGAGCCCTCATCCTTTTTTTCTTCACTTTATTCATAAATAGCATAACTGGAGTTAAGTAAAGCTTAGAAATTACCAATTTGGTGTCATTAACATTTTTGTAGAAACTGTGATTGCAATATCTGTTTTTTGGGGAGACCTGGCCAGGCTGCTGATGAAAGCCACTCTGATTTTGGGTTTCTGATCCCAATGTCCCCTCTGATTCCAACATGACAGTCGGGTAGCACTCTGGACCATCTTTGCCAAGGCTGGTACAGTTTTGGGTCTCTGGCTTTTGGATGGCCTTGCCATGTGAATTGTTCACTGAGCAGCCTCCCTGTTCTGAGCCATGGCAGTGCAGGGAAGCTGGGATTTGTGATCCAGGCAGTGGGGAGGGGATGTGTATTGGGAGTGTTACAGAGCAGTAATTACAGGTGCTGTGTCCTGGAACCTGCCTTCCCTGTGTTATTCCATCAGTTTTCACAACCATTTCTCCTCCTGTGTCTTGCTCCAGTTCTAATTTGCAGTCACAGTGTGTCCTCCAGCCTCTGCACAGACTTCACTGGCCCCTGTGGGCTTTGGATCCACTTTTTGGAGCACAAAGAGCACTAAGGACTTTTGAAGGGCAGCTGGTCCACAAGCACAGGCCTGAAATCAAGAAGGAAAATCAATCTGTTAGTCTTGGAAGCAGCATTGAACATGGGCTGTAGTTGCTGAAGCTCAACATTCAGTAATTTCTTCTGCAATTTGTGCTTCTTTCTTTCTTGTTGCCCTCAGAACAACCTCAAATGTGTTGTGTGCAGCTGTTAAAAATTGTGTTAATCCATGAATTGCTCCTGGGAGCAGGAATGTTCAGCCATTGCTTTGGTTTTGCTACTGAACACACAAATACAGAAATACCCTTGTGAACTATAAAATGTAACAGTCATATGTATCCCACTGTCAGAGTGACTGAGAATTACTCAGCTTTTTACTGCAGGAATAAAAACCTGCCTGAGGTTCAATACAGAAATAGCCAAAAGAAGCAATAAAAAAGAGGTGATGGAAATGGACTAAAGATAGAGAAATGAGAGTACAGCTCTGTGTCAGGTCTGCTTCTGCAATTTGTGGACAAATAGTCTAGATTAGAGTGTATTACTCAGTCCTGCTTTCAGTGGCAGCAGCATTTCCAAGAACTGGGAAATGGATGCATTTCCCAACCAGCTCCCATAAACCAGTGCTACGTCCCTGACCTGTGCTGGGTGTCAGGGTTTAGCCCATTGAATCAGGAAGTTTTCAGGAGGAGGCAGAGCTTGGCAGCCATAAAAACAGAACTGACCCTTGTGACAGCAGGGAGAAGTGCTGTGTAACAGTTGATGATTGCTGCTGCCACGTGCTTTGTATGCAAAGTTTCGGCTACGTAGCTTTGCAAAACAGAGAGGAAGATGTAAATAACAAGGGCATGTTTAATAAAAGAGGGGTTTTCAGGAAATGCATTTCCTGGACTAGAAGGCACAGCTGAGCCCCTTGGAGCCCAGCCCTGTGGCTCGCTGTGCTGGACAGCAGCTGGTCACGTTTCCTGGAATGAATCCGTGTCCACGTGATGCCTCTGCATGTCCTGTAAACTGTCAGGATTAAGCACTGCCCCACTTTGAGCTATCTGCTCAGTTTAATAACCATTCACGTTATTTTTTTTCTAAGTGGTGCCTGTTTTATAACTGAATGACTGCAGTTCTCTGGTTATTCTGGTAACTCAGATAAATTGGAGTGAGAGGTCCACAAAAGATGTGAACGTGGAAAAAGCAGGAAGAGAGAAAGTGATGGCAGCAGCAGCAGAGTTTCTGGATGGACTGGAGATGAGCACAGTGGATTTTCTGAGTCCCTCAGTTCATGTGCTCAGTATCAGCTGCTAGTTCAACATGACTGGAACAAATAATGGAGAAAAATAGAATAAGGAGGCTTTAACCTCCATGAAAGTGAGCTCATTTCTTCTTCCTCTGGGCAAGTGGATTAAAAATCATGGTGTTACATAATCTCTACCCACAGAAAAGCTTCCGTCTGCCTGGAATGTTATCTGCTGTGGCAGTTGGTGGCTATGAATGAGTTCCCTAATCCATTGACAGAAATGTTCCAGCAGGCACTTGCAGACTTGCCTGTAGTTTAATGCTTGCTGAGAAGCCCTTAGTCAGGTGTCAGGGGCTGATACAGCCTCAGGAGATGGATGTGTACATAGCAAAGGCCTTTAAACTGATAGGGCTTTTGGAAAAAAAAGACTTTACTGCCTGTGCTGGGAAAGGAATCCAACTAAGGAATAGAAAAGAAATAGAGATCATTAAAATCTCAGGTTTTGATTTGCAATTAAAATTTGATTTTTTAAATCCATGGAGTTTCATACATATGAGCACAACCTGGCCTTTTTCTGTAGTATCTTTCTTTTCCTTTCACACTGTAACTGACCAAGTTACAAATGTGAAAAATAATAAGTTTATCCAGTCATGTGCAAATCAGATGATTCAGTTATGTTTGAGAAGTGGTTCAGCTTTAATATAAAGCACCTAAAGGCCATAAGGTTTTGCCCACATCTAGGCTTTGCCAAGATCCATCCTAAGCATGTGTAAATTAGCTAATTTGAGTCTCTAGGGAGAGGCAGGTTTTAGCTTTTATTCTAAGTGCTGCTGATGTCTGGACCCAGCTGTGCTGCCCAGCGATCCCAGAGCTCCCTTTGAGTGCGGTCGAATCCATCGATTGGGATGCTGCACTAATGGAGAGCAGTATTGATCACGGGCGTTTCTTGGGCACGGGGGAGAGGAGCTTTCTCCTTCCCAGCATTTTCTCCTGTTTCACATCCACTGATGGGGCTGGAGCATCTCTGCCCCTGCCCCAGCTCAGGCTCGGGGTGAGGCTGTGCTGAGATGTGCTGGGTGGGGTGGCAGGGGTGCTGTGACAGCTCTGTCACTGCTCCTGCTGTCCTGGGGGTGGAAGTCCCCTCACAGGGCTGAGCAAGGTGGCTCTCAGAAGGACCAGAATGAGTTTATTTGATGCAAGGAGCTGTGTTGACGTGCAGTTTTGGTGTCAGGCCCAAGGAGTGATAAACAGCTGGGTTAGAGGAGGTCAGCTGGGGCTGCTTTGCACAAGATACTGAAGTGAAACCAGTCTAATGATTTCTGTTACCTTGTGCTGGCTGAGCAAGGGGGAAACTGGGTTTGTTTATTGATAATTATAAAGCTGTGGAGAGCTTTCTGCATTAGCACTGTGCTATATTTAAAAGGTATCCTGTCTGTCAAATGTCCCTATTACAAAATGTTCTTTGCCAAGATCGTGGGCTCCTCTTTTTTAAAGTTGGTTTTGAAAATCAATTGTTTTCAGAAAATTGGTTAATGTGCCATGGCTGTGGCACCTCTGTGTGTCTTGACTTTGTGCTGTTAAGTCATTCCAAGAGCATTTTAAAGGTGTTATGAACAGCTATAGGAAATGCCACTTCACCACTTGGAGAGTAGAATGATTGCATTTCTGAGAGATGAAATCATTCTTAGTGCAGAAAATAGTGTTCTCTAGCTTCTCACCCTGTGTGCTGCAGACACTTAGTGCTATCTTAAATTAGAAGGCTGTCACAGCTGAATTAAAAATAACAACTCCAAACAAAACCTCCTGTGAACCAGCCTGAGAACCATGAGCCTTAAAGGCTTTGCTTCTGGAGCAGCTGGAGCCCTGACAAGGAGCATTCCAGCCTCGTGCTGCCCAGGCCTTGTCCGGCACACAGGGCTGGAGGAAATGTTCCCCTGCTGGGACTTCTGTTTGTGGGAGAGGTGCTCCATGTTCAGCAGGAAGAGGTGATGATGTCTCGTGTCTTCAGCCAGGCTGACAAAAGCCACCTCATTTCAGGCAGGCCGTGTTTAGAGCTCTAAAATGTCACAGGGTGGTCACCTCTGGTCAGCACTGAGATGAAATCCTCAGGTTAGAGGGAGCTGCTTTTGGGACATTTATAGACCCTTTAATTAGCAGGCTCTGCAGGGAAACCTGTCTTCTTGGTAAGGATTTATTAAAATCACACATAAGCTCTGCTGCTGCAAGATGCTAATTAATGTGAGAGTCTCTTGGATTATTCAGAAGAGTGAATATCCCTCACAAGGACAGGCTTTGAAGACCATTTCCTTGAAATAAGTAACTTTTAAAAATTCCTGGAATTTCTTTTGCATGTTATCTTTGAGATAGACACGAAACCAGCTACAGTTTTGGCTAGAATATTGCTGGGTTCTTGCTTGTCAGGGTAAAAACAAGCCAGAAAGGCCTGCTCTGGAATACACTTCAATTTTAGAGCTTTCCCCTTTCAAGAGTGACCTTATCCAGTACCCAAATGGACACCTTCTATCAGCACAAACACCTCATTATGTGTGTTGAAATAGGCATCTTCTCTGCTTTTTCAATTTCTTTTTTTTTTTTTTTTTTGGTGGTATTTCCCTTTTTTTACTCCTTCAAAATACGGCTCCAGTTCCTGGCTAATTTTGCTGTAAGGCTGCACTAGCCAAATATTTTTGTGGAAGAATTATTAGTCATAGAAGAAAGAATGTAATGGAGTATTCTTAGAAAGTGTTATAACTATGCTTGACATGTAAAATATTTATCCAGGCATGTAAACAAAGCAAGAGGTGTCTTGCTAATGTGCCCTTGTAAACCTTGGCTGGTTTGAAATCACGAACTGTTTTTCAGTTCTTGAAAATAAGGTATCAGGTTCTCTGCTGACACGAATTGGCAGGGTGCTAATGGTTGGCCTCACCTAGATGAAATTGTAGCCCCTGCTCTTGCCTTCCTCAAAATAAACCAGGAGGTGTTTTCCAAAGAGCTGTAATTGTGCTAAATAAAACTCCCGTGTTTATTTTGGTTTCGGATTACTCAGTATTATTTGCAGTTACTAATGCAGCTGCACCGTGAAAGGAGCCTTATGTTTGTTTTGCTTTTTCTTATTGTCTGTATCTTAATGAGAATTAAACCACGTGTGATTCGGAGTTCTTTGTAAGGACAGCACTGCTGATGTTCCCTTTGTGCCCCAGCTCTGAGGAGCATCCCTGCACAGGGAGGTTCAGCTGTGGCTTTATCTGAAGCAGCCTCCAGCCCTGCTGGGGTGAGATAGGGCAGTGCCCGCGGGGACGCAGAGGTGCCCCTGGCAGGGACCCAGAGGTGCCCCTGGCAGGGACCCGCTGCCAGCCTGAGCCAGCCACCCCTGGGGCAATTCCCGCTGCTGGGGACCCTGACTGCCAGCCCTGCTTGTGCCCTTCCCTCTGGGCACAAGACCTGGAGTCTGAGCCTCCTTCTCAGCCTGGCAATAATTCCCTGCAATTTCATTGTCTGCCACTGCAGCCTCCCTGCGTTTGTTTCTTGGGCTTGCTTTGAGTTTTTTCACTGTTATTATTTTGAAAGCTCCTGTGACTTGCAGCCAACTTTCAAAAATGTGCCCCCTATTGTAAGTTTTGGAGCTGCTGCCGTGTCATTGGTTAGAAATGAATGGCAGATGAGCTGGAGTGAGTGAGCAGTTACTTGTTGGGATCCCTCCCAGGGCAGGAAGGCGGAGTTCTGAGCTGCTCGCAGCCTTGCTCAAATAAGAGCCCAAACAAATAGGTGCTTTTTGCTGTGGGTGAAACATCAGGTAACTTTTTGTAGCAAGCAAAAATGTAAATGATGAGAGGAATTTTGGTTTAGGGTATTGTCTGTGCTGAATTTTTAATTTTTACTTAAATTAATTAAAACTTGTGTAGTTCAAAACACACTGATAATACAGCAGCGCTCATCTTGAGAGATCCACAATGGACAGTTGCTGTCCTAAAAACAAACAGGGTAATTATCAAAGCTATATACATACACAAATTACGTAAATTATATATAAAAATATATAAATCTGTTATTTCTCCTGATGATGGCCACCAGCCTCACCTGGTGTGTGACAGCACCTCTTGGTGATTAGACATTCTTGCTGTTGAAGTCCCCCAGCCTATTGCACCTGTATCTGTTCAGATGAGAGAATTGGGCATTAAAGAAACAAAATCTTGCCCCCAAATCAAAAGTAATAACAAGGTTTTGCCTACAAAAGTTGGTAAATTAGTGACTTGGGGTTTTTTTCTATGTTGTATTGCTTGGTTTTTTTAATTAAGAGCTCTCTAAAGGCATCTTTTATTCAGACTTGCCAGGACACATGTGCTTTATCATTGGCATGAGTCAGGTGGAAAATAGTTTCCTGCCTGTTTAGACTCTCTTTGCATTAAAAATTATATATTATTGATGATGTGTGATATATTTAATTCTGTTGTTTTGTGAAATTGTGTTTGGAGCAGTCTCTGAGCAACCCAGCTGTATCTTTGGGGAAAGCAGTAAGAGATAGAATCGACTGATTTCATATTTGAGCTGACAGAGGGGAACATTTCCAGGTGACACAGACAGGTACTGCCTTGGCCATGGCACAGGAGCACTGAGGGAGAGTGGTGGTTCCTACTGAGGCTCTTCAGCAATGCACTGATGTGTCAAAAGAACTCTTTTTATCCTCAGTTACGGTACATTTGTTTGGGTCCAAGTCCTGGGGCTGCTGGCCTTGGGAATCCACGTGGACATAACCAAAATTCTGGTGGCTAATTCCTCTCTGCCTGTCTAGGGGATGTGTGGCAGGAGGCTGTTTTACCAAACGCCATCAAGGGTTTAATAAAACTGAGCTTTCTCTACCACACAATTCCTGCAAAAACAGTCTGAATGAAGAATTTGGAGAGATTTTCGGGAGGCTTTTACTGAAAAGAGCAGACTTTAAGATCATATCCAAACGAATCGGCTGCAGGGACTCTTAACCTGAAATATTTCCGTGAATCAGCGCCCGCTCGGGGAGTGCCCGGCGCTGCTCCCGTTTAAAGCCCGGAGCTGGCCGGGCCCGGAGCAGCTCGGCAGCGTGTGCGGGGAGCCCAGCGCCGATGAGCCGGCAGTAAGTGAGGGGTGCTGGGCAGGGTTTGCTCCACGGTTACACCCGGACCTGGGGGTGATCGCTGCTCTCACAACTTCTGCTGGCTGCAGGTGCATCAGAGTCTCTGTTAGAACTCGCTCAGAAATGCTCTTGTCCTTATGCAGTTTGCTGTGGTTTAGAATTGAAAAACTGGACTTCTCATAATATGAATGAGAAGACAGGTTCTCTGTTAGAGCTCCTTCAGAAATACTCTTGTCCTTATGTAGTTTGCTGTGGTTTAGAACTGAAAAACTGGACTTCTCATAATGTAAATGAGAAGACAGATTCTCTGTTAACACAGATGCTCTGTTAGAACTCCCTCAGAAATATTCTTGTCCTTATGCACGAAGACAGATTCTCTGTTAACACAGATTCTCTGTTAGAGCTCCCTCAGAAATGCTCTTGTCCTTACACTGTTTGCTGCAGTTTAGAATTGGAAAACTGGACTTCTCATAATACAAATTCAAGCTCCTTCAGAAATACTCTTGTCCTTATGTAGTTTGCTGTGGTTTAGAATTGAAAAACTGGACTTCTCATAATACAAATGAGAAGACAGATTCTCTGTTAGAGCTCCCTCAGAAATAGTCTTGTCCTTATGCAGTTTGCTGCAGTTTATAATTGAAAAACTGGACTTCTCACAATACAAATGCAGGAATTGAAATAGTAGGAATTTGGAACCAAGTGGATTTAACTGGCTAAGAACAAAGCTGAGAAATAAAAGGGATGTCCAAGGGATAAGGCAGCTCTTGCTTTTTTATGCTTTGCTGAAGTGTGTGGGATTTTCTGAAATCTTTATAAATACTTTTGCAGCAAATGGTAGAGAAGAGAACACAGCCAAGCTCTGTTGTCTGCTGCACTCACTCCTGTTGCAGGTTTTCACCAAAGTATTTGTAGCTTAATTTAACAGGTGAAGAGACAGTGTAACTCACAGGTGTCACCTGCCTTAAAACTTTATTTAGCTCCATATTGTTTATTTTAGCAGGGAATTTTTTTTTTCATGTCTCTAGGTAAAAATATCCTGCTTATATTTGCAACAGCTCATCTTTTGCCACAGTTTTTTCCCCTTTTCCCTGATCAGATCTGCACTGTCCAACCTTCTGCCAAGGAAGGAGGTTTGTACTCTGTATGGGCACGGCCAGCCTTATTAAAAGTGCTGAATTTCATCAGATAGCACTGGCAAAGCTGCCATTGCCATAGGGGTAAGAAGCTCTTTGTGGGGATCAAATACTAATTTTTCAGGTGACTGTTTTTATTCCATGATTGTGAGGAAATACCCTTTACAGTTCATTTGGGTTTGCTCTCTAGCATGAATGCCTTGGGCCTCAGAGGGAGGGAAATAAAAAAGCAGTAGGGTGTTGATGTGGTGAGGAATTTTGCCCCCGTGGTGGAACATTGCTGGATGCATTTCATCTCTTCTGTTGGTGAGGCTGCCTTGGTGTGACCTTCCTATTTTGGGAAAGTCTGTAATAGGTTACATGCAGTTAATAAATATCCATTATTTTTCTGCATGTTTCAGTCTTGGTGATTGTAGATTGGCAAAAGAAAAGCTGCTGTGAGTGTGGGGCACTGGTGAGGGGTCAGTTCAGTGCATGAACTGGGCACTGGTGGTGACAGAGGGACCTGGTGACCCTGGGCCTTAAATCAAGGTGTGCAAGTGCAGTGTTAAACCCATAAATGCATATTGCCAACTGTAGTTTTGAATTGCATTTGTAGAAACAGTGGATTTTTGTTGAGCCTCAAGTACATGAGTAAGTCAGTAAACTTTGCTAACAGTGTAGCACTATGCACAGAATGGGAGAAACAATCAAGCATTTCATCAGCCTCCTTGCTGTCTCTTGCCAACTTTTTCGGGCTGTCCTGCACTGCATCAGGCCTGCTGGACATTATTTTCCATCTATCATTTGAAGCCAGATGGAAAATGAATCCTCTGTATATTGATAGAGTTATTTCATAACAAGGGAAAAGCTTTTTGTCATGTGCCTGTGCTGGTTCAACCTATAAATCAGCTTTTATTGTCTGCTTGTGTTTGTGTTGGGAAAATGAAATGAGGATCAGTAGGAGGTTTGTGAAGAGCATGTGAAGGCTGCAGTTGGATGTTTTTCTCTCTGGTACAGTCCAGGTGCATGCCTGGACCATGCTGTTCTCCAGTGCTCCAGGTGTATCTACAGGTGCCAGGGAGTGGCAGCCCCACACCTGCCCAGTCTCACCTTGCCCTGGGCATCTCCTTTGGTTCAGGGCACGGGGCAGTGCTGGGGGCTCAGCCTGGGAGTGCTGGTTTCCCTGGCTGGGAGAGACCTGAGGAGCAGGCTGGGAGAGCTGGGGATGTCCAGCCTGGACAGGAGAAGGCTCCAGGGTGACCTTAGACCCCCTTCCAGTGCCTAAAGGGACTAAGGGAGCTGGAGAGGGGCTTGGGACAAGAGCCTGGAGTGACAGGACACAGGGAGTGGCTCCCACTGCCAGAGAGCAGGGATAGATTGGGAAGGAATTGTTCCCTGTGAGGGTGGGCAGGGCCTGGCACAGGGTGCCCAGAGCAGCTGGGGCTGCCCCTGGATCCCTGGCACTGCCCAAGGCCAGGCTGTACGGGTCGGCCTAGGACAGTGGAAGGTGTCCCTGCCTGTGACACTGGTGGGGTTTTAAGGTCTTCTTAGTTACAGAATGAGCCATCAGGTCTGGTCTAATTTTTTGATAGAGGAGAACGTTTCATTTTTTGCCTTTCTTTCTCGTGGATGAGTTCCTGTCACTGTGCACAGCCCTCTGGAATGCCTCCCTGCCACTGGGAAGTTTTATTGCAGGTGAACTGGGCTGACAGGCAGAATCTTTGTTTTTTTCTCTTTCGCTGGGAAAATCTTCATCTGATGATCAGAAGCAAATAGTTACTATGAAAATTAGAAGTTGAATTGCTGCCTACTTGCCAATATTAGAATTATTCAGATCAAGTTTGATGGCTGCTTTTTTACTGAACCAGTGTTACCCAGCCCAGGGGAGTTCCATTATCTCTGTGCTGCATTCCCTGCTATGGTTTATTCCTTACAGTGATTCCCCTAATCCTTAAGTACAGGAAACCCTCCTTATTTATCTTCAAACTGTGGGATTGCCCCTTTTCTCTCCAAAGTAGAAAGCCAATCATTGCTAATTTGTTTCTCTGCTTTTATGTTTAGAGAAACTTTTGGAATATTCTAAGGAGACCTTTTAAGAATTTATGCTGGTTTTATCTGATGTAAAGTTAGTTTTCTTCCTAGTAGCTTATAGGGGGCTGTGGTTTGAATTTTTGCTGGAAAAAAAGAGGTTGATAACACAGGGGTGTTTTAGTTATTGCTGAGCAGGGCTCACACAGCACCAAGGCCTTTTTTGCTGCCCACCCAGCAGTGGGCTGGGGGTGCAGAGGAGCTGGGGACACAGCCAGGCCAGCAGCCCCAGGGGTGGATGTTCCCCTCCTTATGGCATCCCAGGGGTGGATGTTCCACTCCTTGTGGCATCCCAGGGGTGGATGTTCCACTCCTTATGGCATCCCAGGGGTAGATGTTCCACTCCTTGTGGCATCCCAGGGGTGGATGTTCCACTCCTTGTGGCATCCCAGGGGTGGATGTTCCCCTCCTTGTGGCATCCCAGGGGTGGATGTTCCCCTCCTTATGGCACCCCAGGGGTGGATGTTCCACTCCTTATGGCATCATGCTCAGCATACAGAGCTGGGGGAGGAAGGAGCAGGGGGGGATGTTAGAAGTGATGGTGGTTTTCTTCCCAGGTGATGGAGCCCTGCTCTCCTGGGCGTGGCTGAACACCTTCCTGCCCATGGAAAGCAGGGAATAAATTCCTTTTTTGCTTTGCTTGCATGCACAGCTTTTATAGAGTCATAGAATGCCAGGCTGGCTTGGGTTAGAAGGAACCTTATAAAATTCATCATATTCCACCCCCTGCCATGGCAGGAACACCTTCACTAGCCCAGGTTACTCCAAGCCCCATCCAGCCTGGCCTTGGGCACTGCCAGGGATCCAGGGGCAGCCCCAGCTGCTCTGGGCACCTGTGCCAGGGCCTGCCACCCTGCCAGGGAACAATTCCTTGGCAGTATCCGATGTATTCCTGCCCTCTGGCAGTGGGAAGCCATTCCCTGTGTCCTGTCAGTTCATTATGAGCAGTCCTATCCCATGTATTCCTGCCCTCTGGCAGTGGGAAGCCATTCCCTGTGTCCTGTCACTGCAGTTCATTATGAGCAGTCCCTCTCTGGCTTCCTTGGAGCCCCTTCAGATGCTGGAAGGTGTGTGAGGTCTCCACACCACCTTCCCTTTTCCTTTACCTGTTAAAATGTCTGGCCCTCAAGCCACGAGTTACTCTTCCAGTTCCCTCCCCATCCCACCAGGGAGCAGTGAGCACGTGCCTCTTTGGGCTCAGTTGCCATCTGGGGTTAAAGCAGGACACAAATTAAAGCCAGGCTTTAGCCAGTGTGGAAAGACGTGCAGTTCCATTAGAAATCCATCTTGTTCTCAGAGCAGGGCTGTGGAATTAGGTCAGGCACACCCTGCGTGTTTCCTGCTTGCTCATATTTCTGAGAATAATTGTACATGGCAATGTTTTTGTAGACTTAAAGGAGTGTTGTCACCTTAAAAATGAGTTGTTTGGAGTTTTATTTCTGTCGTGATGGTTAGGCTGCGGTTTAGGAAGAGGGGAGGATTGTTCACCAGCTGATTCACTCTCTGCTGGTGCTTCCTCACCGTTTGCAAACCAAATGGTGAAGTAAAGCCACTGGTTTCTACTATTCTTACTCTCTTGCACCTTCTCTCTGGCCATGCAGATGACAGTGAGACCCTGTATAAGCTCTCAATGGATTTTGGCAGCTAGGCTTTTCATGATTTTTCTTTGAAGTTTCTGTGAAGTTATTCATACCTAAAATACTCTCTAATGGCTCTTTAAAAAAAATTCCAGTGAGTATATATTTATAGTAAAATATTGTATTTATGTAATACATTAAATAAAAAGTAGAAACCAGCATGTTTGTACTGATGCTTTTGTTTTCTCTTGCTTTAATAAAAGTGCTGTATCTAAATGGGATTTTTCTGCTGGCCACTTTGCAATATTTGAGTTTCTTTTCATGGCACACATCACCTTGTTCCTGGTGCTCTGTGCAAGTGAAGCCATTCAGCTCTTCCAGTAATGGGCTGAGAGCTGCATTGGGCAGTGGCTTTGGATGTGCTTTAGATCCCTTAGGGTGGGGAAGGATAATGTACTGAAGATGTCACAGCCTCTTTACATTCCAGAACACTTCCTTAAGCATTGCAAAGATCAGCTTCTTTATCTCTGCAAAACCTTTGCAGCATTAATTGTTTGTACCAATGGTGCATTGCAAAATTAAAGTGTTTCAACTTCATGATTAAAAACAACTTAAATATGACTTCCATGTTTTTCCCTCAGCAAAAGACAAGGCTCTAGAGAAGTTCAAATAGAGATGATTTCAGTGGGACCACCAGCACAGGGTCTGGAGAACAGAGATGTTTGTGCAGTTGCACAGCTCATTCTTGACATTGTTGTGTTCCAGAGGAAGGAGTGGCCCACATGCTCCATGTACGGCCAGAGCCAGATGGGAATTTTGGTTTTTTTTATTCTGATACTGATTCAATTAAAAAAAATTAAAATCCCAGCCTTTCTCTGGCTGGAGGAGCTCTTTCTCTGATCTTTAGTGCTGAATGTGACATGGGGCTTTTGCTGCTCCTGCGTGCCCAGCTCCCACAGTCCAGCTGTGAGGCTTCATCTCCTCTGTGGGCTCGTCCTTACCTGCTCCTTCAGGATCTGAGCATGCAAACAAATCACAGAGAAGTGAGGAAAGACATCAGGCTGCCTGTTCACTGCTCCTGAGCCATCCTGTGCTACCAGCCAATTTACACTTCCCAGAGGGTGGAAACGTGCGTGGCAGGAGCCCTGTAAGGAGGGTGGTGACCTGGCAGTGTTGGTCCTGCTAGCACAGGGGAGCTGCTGGTGCAGGGCAGGGAGTGAGCAGTGAACGTGCTCCAGCTCAGCAACACCTGAGTAGGAGTGGGGCTGCTGCTCTGAGCCTGGGGATTAGGTCTCTGCCTCTGTGTCCCTGCTTTCTCTATAAAACACTTCCCTGCAGTGCTTCCCAGGGCTCTAGGAGCAATGAGCAGTTAATATTTGTAAAAAGCTTTGAAGCTGAGTGGTGCTAATTATTATTTATAGGCATTCATTCTCACCACGGGTAGTTCTCCTTGATCCTGGGCATGAAAGGAAACCAGGACATTTGTAAGCTGGTCAGGCAGGAGTTTGGCCTTGAAGTCTTTATGTACTTGTTTCCCCACTGGGTTCTGGGTGTGTTTGTAATATATTTGTCACATTAAATGATCAGTTTGGGGATTTATTGTACCAGCCAGATGTGCCAAAAGATCTTTACTCATTTCCCTCAATTCTGCTGACACATGACATGCAGGATTTTGGCATGCCAGGAGACAGGGAAATGCCATCAGCCTGAGCTGGGTCGGATGATCAGCAGGACTGGGTGTTCCACTTCCAGGAAAGGGGAAAATCAGATCTTGTGCTTGGGAGAGCCACCACATTGCAAAGGGCAGCTGTTTTCAGCAGGTTTTGCTGGTGCTCAACTTTGTTGAAGAGAACAGAAAAGAAGGAGGGGAAAGTTGTCAAACAGCTGGGACATTTTTTCCCTGACAATCCTGCTTAGCAGATGAAGCAGCAGAAGAGGGGGAATGACAAGGGAAAATGGGTGTATTGTAGTTCCTGAGTAACTGGTGATACTTCTGTAAATAATTTCTGAGCTGCTGTAGTTAAGGACTCTGCTGAAGGGTGTGCAGGGTCTCTGCATTTAGTTCAGAGCTTGAGGTGATGAACAAAGATTTCAACATTTGCCCATCCCAGTTTGGTTGTTGTGAAATTCAGTCTGTTGGTGTTTCGTGCTATTTGACATCACTTAAATGGGGCTTGTGAGGCAGAGCTCTGGGGAAGTTAGGGAGTCTAAGTGTCCCTGAATAACTCTGTTCTTTGCCTTCATATACTCTACTTACTGATTTGATTTCCTGCCTAATTTCTCCTCTCTGCTGAGTAATGCATTAAATAATCAAGAGATTGTTCAGGCACTGCAAGGGGAGGTTGTTGGCAGAGCTGCAGCAATTCAGCACTGCTGGAAGAAAGAGGCCCAAGAAGTAAATTTTATGCTTATCTTGTTTTCTTAATGGAGTTCTTGTCAGCTCACAGAACAAATCCTGTTCCCTGGTGAGTGTGGTAGCATCAGCTTTGTCAGGGATTTTGTTTCAGTGTAGGAAAATTAATGCTGGGGGAAAAGAGTTCCTGAGCACTGCCCAGTGTGGTGTCTGTTCCTCTGAGCAGCCTGGGCTAGTGGCAGGTGTCCCTTGAGATGCTTTAAGGTCCCTCCAACCCAGAGCATTCTGGGGTTCCTCCTGACAGCCAGCAGGTCTCAAGAATGACTCCCTTTAAGGACTTTCCCTTAGGGTCAGGGTTATGATTATATATCTGCTCAACAAGGGTGTTCTTTTCCCTATCTCATAATACCTTTCCCTAAGTAAATCAAACTGCATTAAAAAAAAAAAACAACAGGTTTTGGCTTTCAGTGCAGTACCAAATTTTAAAGCATTTTGGTTCAGATTACAGGTTGCAGAATGTTCTGAGTTAAGAGGGACCCACAAGGATCCTTAAGTCCAACTCTTCAGTGAATGGCCCATGCAGGGATTGAATGTACAACCTTGGTGTTATCAGCATCCTGCCCCAGCCAACTGAGCTAATCTCAGGGTCAAACCATACAATATAATAATTCAGTGAATGTATCTGAAATCACGTTATTAGTTGTATAAAGACTTTAACATTTGCAGTCTTGAAAAATTCCATTTCCTCACAATAACTACAGTGCTGTGAAACAGGGGAATAGTTGACTTTTTGTTCCACTAGGCATTGTCAATTCTGGAATTGATTTAAAGGCCTTTGGGGGGAAGAGGTAGGGATGAGCTTTTTTTTCCCTTCAGGGTGTTTTAGAGTATGTGGGTCTTCATATTTAGATTTCCCTCCACGCCCCTGTGTCCCAGTGCCTGGCACTGCTGACATTCTCCTGCCCCTTTGCTGCTCTGGCACACAAGAGAAGAGGGCAGAGGGTTGCTCAGGTTGTTCACGTGGAGTTTGTGTTACTTCTGATCAGGTGAAAGATTTGTTCATGTGTGACCACATCCATCCCACCTAAGGAAAGGTTCTTCCCCAGAGGGGGCTGGGCACAGCCCCAAAGCTCCTGGGACAGGGTGGGATTGTTGGGCTGTCTGTGCAGGGCCAGGAGCTGCAGTGATCCCTGCGGGTCCCTTCCAGCTCAGGATGTTCCATATTCTCCCTGGAGGATGGCTGGTCACACAGTTCATTGTGGGTGGTCCTGCAGCAGCAGGGAGGTGAGCTCTCATGCTGATGTTCTCCTCAAGATATTCCATGAGTCTCTTCCCAGGTACAAGGCAGCATTCACAGGGGCTCCTGCTGAGGGGTTTCTCCAGGGTCCAGGCAGCCAGGACAGGAAAGCAGCCTGGAGGTGTGGGGAGTGGGAGTTTTCCCACACTGGGTATTTTGGTGAGGGCAGAGGGCAAGGCAGTGCTCTGGGTGCTGTTCAGGTTGCTGGGACTGAGATCACCCTTGGGGGCTCCTTGTGTCACTGTGCTGCCAGCCATGGCCTTTAAAAAAAGAAATGGTTTTGTTGTTGGCAAAAATCTTCCTTTGGATGACCATCACATGGTGTTTAAACAGCAGATTTTCTAAAAATATACAGATATAATAATGCTGGCAACTTAGAATTGGGTTTACAGAACAAAGGAATGAATTGTTACTCATTTTTTAAATTCTCATTAGGAATAAAATGCTTAATTCAGACTGCCAGTAACAATGAGCTTGAAACCCACTACTGAACTGCTCATTAAGGCCTTCAACCTCAGCAGGTGCTGGCCAGAAAACTCAGCAACTCTGACTTGGCATTTTGCTGTTTCATTAGTGCTGTGTTTTATGTGCTTTGTCTCTGCCAGGCGTCAGGGATGGCACCTGCAGGCCATGCACTCATCATTCAGCCAAGGGAAAGACACAGGACAATTGTTCTGCAGGGGGGACATTGGAAAAATTCATTAACGAGGAAATTGGTGTTTTATGTGTGAGAGAGTGAAAGGAAAACACTTGAAGCCAAGAAGGGAGAGCTGGTTCTTGTCCAGAGCAAAGCAAATGTCAAGGAGAATGAGGGAAAGAGACAGCAAAGAGATCTGATCTGTTAGGAGATAGAAAGGAGTGAAGTGGGTCTTAAAGATAGGAGGAGGAAGAAATTTTACTTGGAAAAAAAAGGAAGCTGTGTCTCTGCATATGCTGGAAGAGCATTCCAGATGTGAGTGGCAGTGGTTAAAGCATCCTGTGTGGGGCTGCTCCTGCCATGGCTGCTCTGCACCACCCAGGTGTTTGTTGTGGGACTGTAGGAGGCTAAATACTGGGGGGAGCACTGTGTGACAGCATAGCATAAATCAGGAATAAAGAACCAAAACCAAGCAATGACTGAGAGCAGGGAACCTCCTGGTCAAACCTCAGAGTGGTTAAGAGGCAATGCCTGAGCTGTTAACTGGGAAAATGTTACATTTCAGGCTGTAACCATGTTATAGAGCTCATTTGGCCAGGACTGAGAGTCAAGAATATAAACACTTTTAAAGGGCTCTAGAGGTCTGGAGGAGTTGCCAGGAAAGTATTTGCAGGAACACACATGTGATTTAAATACATCAGTGGCTTTAGACTTAGCTTTAAAAAAGTGAAGATCTATAAATTAAATAGATTTAATAGACCCCTGATTACTTTAAAATCTTTTTTTCCCCTCTTCCCAGGTGGGGGTAGGGGCATAGCCATAAGCCTCTGAAACACAGTTAAATACCTGAAGAAATGCCTTTTGCACCTGGGGGACCTTGTTTGTAGTACCAAACACAGAGATTTTAACTTCATTGCTTGGGAGTTCCTTCCCAAACTAACAACCTGGATTCTCTCTGCAGCTCTTCTCTTAGGAAACGCCACCAGCTCCTCACAGCACGGAGGCCCAGCATGAATGGGAACTGTGCTGGGGGCACAGACTGGTTGAGGAATCTGGAGTCCAGTTGTCCTGTGGAAAACAGAACTGTAGCAGCCCATGAGTCAGAAAAAAGTTCCGTGGTGTTAGGAGGTCACAGCCCTGCAGTTCCCAGGACTGAGGGTAAGGATAATGCCCTCAACCTCGTAATCTTTGAGGGAGATTATTTTTGGGGCTTTAAGGGGTGTAATATTTTGGAAAATGTTCCAGTATCACAGGCAGTTTGCACTGGGCAGTATGTGCCCTGCCTGTGCCAGGCTGCTGCAAAGGTCAGAAGTTCACAGCAGAGTTCAGCATCTTGGCAAAACCAACCCACAGGAGTGCCCTGGCCAGCCTGGAGCTGGCCCTGAACAGGTTCGCTGCAGGCATCTGGGCATCCTGTGTGCCCACCACGGACTGGCACCGGGCACTGCTGCCTTACACCACTCTGGTGAGGTGTGTGCTGCTGCTCAGCTTCCTGTGGGAGTCCTGCCAGCAGACTGGGTCTGCATTTCTGGCCTTGTTTAATGCCTGGGTTCCTGCCCTTTTCAGCTGAATCCATCTTGCTTTAACAAGGAACATTAAGCACCATGGCTCACCAAAACATCCAGCTGCTGGTTCAGTTCAATAACAGTCTGGTTTTATGTCATATAACATCACCCTGACAGTTATGGCATCCTTAATTATTGCATGACTCAGTTTTCTCATTTCAGTAGGAAGTGTTACTATGAAATGATGTTTTTCAATAAATTCTCTGTTCCCCTCACAATGTTTGTTTGTGTCCCTCAGGTTTGGATTCTGAATGCCGACACAACACTTGCCCAGTGAATCCCCAGATCTGTAGCATGCTGTCTGCTCCTGAAGAACCTCACAACTGCCATATCCCAGATGGAAATAAGAGACAGCTGGAATATTTTAATACCCAGGAACGCCATGGCTGTGCATTGTCTTCAAGCAGCAGTTCCCAGACAGTAGCTCCAGAGAAGGTGACCCTGGTGGTGGATGGCACCCGCTTTGCAGTGAATCCCCAGATCTTCACTGCTCACCCTGACACCATGCTGGGAAGGTGGGTCACTTCTCTTACCTTCAAGGTAGTACCTCAAGACAATGTTAAATTTTTTTAATGGAATAAACATGTAATGTTTGTTTTGTGGTCTCATCTGTACACGTGGTGACCTCAGTCAGAATTTGGCTGTGAATGAGTCCTGGAAGACCTGACCAGATGGAGAGTTGGTGGTTCTCTGGATAAGTCTCCCTTTAGTCCGTGTCCATCAAAAAATGCACACTTTTAGCCAAAGGTGGTCTCCTTTTCCTTCTCCCCAAGTGTTTGCCTGGTGTGTCAGCTGAACATCTGTCTGCAGCTGATAACCTTCTTCCTGAATGGGGGATATGGTAATGCTCCATCCCTTCCTTCTGCCACCTCTTGATACTCTCCAAAAAAGAAGTCACTCAGCTCCTACTGAGAGGTTGGAGCCTGTTGCTGCACCAAGAGCTCCTCTGTGCTGTATTGCCAGCACTTCCACCTCTCTGGCCAAAGGGTTCTGTTGGGTCACTGACCCTTGCATGGGTTATTGTGTAAAACAAGGCATCCAGAGTCATGTGGAGTTATCTGGAATAGGTCAGTGCAAGGGCTTTATTGCCAGGGGATTTTCTGCCCCAGGACTGAATGATCTGTTCCTTTGGCTTGTTCCTTGGAGTGCAGTAGCCAGAGCAACAGAGGCCTCCCTGAGCCAGCTCTTGTCCTTATTTACTACGGAAGAGATTGGAGTGGAGGTTTGAGTTACTGTATCTGTGTCCCTGCTGGGCTTCATCACAGAATCCTGGAATGTCCTCAGCTGCAAGGGACCTTGAAGCTCAGTTCATTTCACTGCCTGCCTTGGGCAGGGACCTTCCACTAGCCCAGGTTACTCCAAGCCCCATCCAGCCTGGCCTTGGACACTTCCAGGGCTGGGGCGATCACTGCTTCTCTGGGCAGCCTCTGCCAGGCCCTCCTCGCCCTCACAGAAAAGAATTTTCTAACCCCAGTGCACCTGTTTGTCTCTGGAATAAATGCATTTCAATGTTCTTGTGCTCTTACACTGTTCCTTACCTCTTCCAGAATGTTTGGGCCAGGCAGAGAATACAATTTCACGCGGCCAAACGAGAAGGGCGAGTACGAGATCGCAGAAGGGATCAGCTCAGCCGTGTTCCGCACCGTGCTGGTAAGGGCAGCTCTGCAGGTGGGGGGAAAAGAAAAATATCTGTTTGTCACATGTGCACAGCTGAGTCATCTCCAGGCAGCTGCACTCCCTGGAACATTCTCATTTTACATTTTGCATTGTGATTTCTAAAGAAAAAACATAGCTTTGGTATAAGTCCGCATTTCAGATATTTGCTTGTGTTGCCTTTTACCTTTTTTGTGTCCTGCTGTTGTAATTCCTGAGCTGTATCCTGACCTTGTGGTTGCATATAAATGCATATTGCTTATTATGATATTATGAAACCCTGTGCCATGGAAAAGTTTTAACTGGAGCTCACAATTTATCAGACCCTAGAGGATCTGCAAAAAGATGTAGATTCTCGAGCAAGCAGAGCTGTTTTACTGTGCACAGAGCTATAAACAGTTTCAGTATCTCTCCACTATTAGTAAACAAAATAAAGAACTAATTAGGAATTACCATAGTCCAAGATATTAATAATTTTTCTTTCCAAAAAATGTCCTTTTATTCACAGGATTATTACAAAACTGGAATCATTAACTGCCCTGATGGGATTTCCATCCCAGACCTTCGAGACACATGTGATTACCTCTGCATAAACTTTGATTTCAACACAATCAAATGTCAAGATTTAAGTAAGTATGGAGAAAAATTGGCTCTTAGGAGATCATCTGCAGGACGTTGAGCACTCTGATCCTGATTCAGTGCAGTTCTTAGTCCTGAGCTTTAGTTTAAGCATGAACACATGGATTTCACTGGGGCTCAAGTTGCATTTAAACAGCTTCCTTTTGCCTGCTTCAGTCCAAAGTGACCGAATCCTTCAGAACACAGAACACAGGCACTTTGCTCCAAAAGCAAATTATAAACATTTTAGCCTCTTTTTCTAACAGAGGCTGAGCAGAGCTTGCTGTTACTGCCAACAAAATGAAGGCTAAAAGCAGGATTATAACCCCTATCCAAAATGTACCAGAGAATCATGAATAATTTAAGATAAAGGCTGATGGGCAGAGCAGGAACCAAGGATACCAAATGTGTGGAGAGCAGTAGAATTCCTGGTCATGAAGGGATTTGATTGGGAGCAGCTTTTTGGTGGGCATGCTGGCAAAAAGAAGTACTTTTAACACAGGCAGGTCTGTGCAAGGCACTTTACTGAAATGGGGTGTGTGGTATCATAACACAGGCTGTGGGTGGAATTTCCTGCCCTGTTCTCTGGTGAGTGCTGCCTTCACAGGGAAGGCAGCAAAATATACTTTCAAGGGCAGAGGTTGTTGCTGGAAATTCAAGTTAAGTATCATAATGAATTAATTATTCAGTCTGTTACTGTTTCACTGTATTGATTAGAGCATGGTGGGTTTTTAATGGGAATGGAATGGTTCTGCAGTGCAATTTGCATCCCATTTGAAATGCAGTCTGCACTTCTGACTTTGCCAGTTCTGGATCTGGAGGCTGTTGATGTGTCTGAACATATGCTGAGCATTTTGTCTGAAGAAGAACTCTGGCTGTGCTCTCGGATGGATCTGGGAAGTGCAGAGCTGAGATATTTTCATGCTGCAGCAAAGCTGCTGTGGTCTGTGTCTCCTCAGGTGCTCTGTTACACGAGCTCTCCAATGATGGGGCTCACAAGCAGTTTGACAGCTACCTGGAGGAGCTGATCCTGCCCATCATGGTGGACAGCGCGCGGAAGGGCGAGCGGGAGTGTCACATCGTGGTGCTGACCGATGAGGACACCGTGGACTGGGATGAGGATCATCCACCTCCCATGGGAGAGGAGTATTCACAAAGTAAGGGCTCTGCACTCTGTTCCACACCCACCCAGCCATAAGGAAAGGACACATTCCCAAACTGGCTTCCTGCAGGAGGAGATGCTGGCACGTGGAGCCCTGATTTGTGTGCTCTGCATGAGCTGGTGCTGCTGGAGGCAGGATGCCTGGCTAGTTAGAGCTGATCCCAGCACTCACTGCACTTTTCCTCCTGTTTCTGCCTCCCCCTTAGCCTTTTCTAGGCTCCTTAATGAGGCAACATTCTTTGCTTTACACTCCCATCACCACCCAGTCTATCGAGACTGTGATTTGCATCTGTGCCTCCCAAAAGGAAGTGCAATTAATCCCAGTGAGGAAAACAGACACCTGAAGTCATCCTTGGAATCCACACCTGGCTTTTGGCACAGCAGGGCATGCCAGAAGCAGGTTCCTATTTGTTGATTCTAATCACCCCTTTTATTTCTCAAGTCCTTTACAGTTCCAAGCTGTACAGATTCTTCAAGTACATTGAGAACCGGGACGTGGCAAAGGCGGTGCTGAAGGAGAGGGGCCTGAAGAACATTCGCATTGGCATCGAAGGTAACGTGCTGCTCCAGCCAGGGAAGTGCATCCCCAGGTGACTCCACAGCCAGCACAGCCTGCTTTCTGCTGGACTCAGGCATTGCCTTGTTTACTCTGTGTTTTGCATTTATCTTTATGAAGCCAGTTAAAATTCAGCATGTTTTTCTTTTACCTCTACTGTGTTCCACTGAAATTGGCCAGGGGGCTTAAAAGTTAAAGGAAAGTGAAAGGTACATAACATGTACGAGAAGGACTTGTCTCCTTAGGAATGAGTAAACAGGAAACAGGAGTCAAATGCCTCCACCTGCTGATCCAAGCTTTCCCTTAGGGAGCTTAGAGAATGCTGGGCTCCGTCCTAGGAGACTTCTTTTTGTAGTAGCTATGTTTGCTCACAGAATGGCTGGTGCTGTGCAGCACCTGCAGGCTGCCTGCACACAGTGCTGCTCCCTCTTGTCAGAGAATCATGGAATGATTTAGATTGGAAAAAGCCTCTGAGGTTATTGAGTCCAACCATTAAACCAGCACTGCTAAGCCCACTACATCCCCAAGTGCCACATCCACATGTCTTTTAAATCCCTCTATGGATAGTGACTTCACCACTGCCCTGGACAGCCTGTGCCAGGGTTGGACAACCCTGGTGAAGAAATTTTCCATAATGTCCAATTTAAACCCCTCCAGCACAGCTTGAGGCTGTTTCCCCTCATCCTGTCCCTGTTCCCTGGGAGCACAGCCCGACCCCCCGGCTGTCCCCTCCTGTCAGAGTTGTGCAGAGCCACAGGGTCCCCCCCAAGCCTCCTTTTCTCTAGGCTGAGCCCCTTCCCAGTGCCCTCAGCCACTCCTGATGCTCCATTCCCTTCCCCAGCTCCGTTCCCTTACCTGGACACGCTCCAGCCCCTCAGTATCTGCCTCGTGAGGGGCCCAAAATTGAGTGCAGTACTCAAGGTGCCTCAGCAGTGCCCAGCACAGGGGGACAGTCGCTGCCCTGGGCCAGCTGGACAGACCATGGCTGCTACAGCCCAAGGTGCCCGTGGCCTTGTTGCCCACCTGGGCTCATGTTCAGCCTTGACTCCTCATTTTCTCCCCACATAACCTCATGACATTCTCATAGTCCTCCTGATTTATCTGGCCCTTTTTCCTTCTCCTCACTGTCTCATGTTTTGGCACATGGGGATGACCTGCTCCTGGAGCTTTAAGTTTTCCTTCTTGAAGGATGCCTGGCCTTCCAGGACTCCTTTTCAGGGGAAAACAAAGCAGTCTTTTGCAAGCCAGTAATGCTAAATGTGGAATCTGAGCATTTGTCTGCTGAGTTGTGCGTGTCTCCCACCCTGACCCCACAGTCACTCCTGCCTGTGTGTTCTGGAATCCTGTTGTCCCTTGGTGAGCCAGGGAGGTGCAGTGGAACTGAGTGGCTGTCTGTGTTCCAGGGTACCCCACGTGCAAGGAGAAGGTGAAGAGGAGGCCCGGTGGCCGCTCCGAGGTCATCTACAACTACGTGCAGCGGCCGTTCATCCAGATGTCCTGGGAGAAGGAGGAGGGCAAGAGCCGCCACGTGGATTTCCAGTGCGTTCGGAGCAAATCCCTGACAAACCTGGTCACGGTGGGGGATGATGTGTCAGAGGACCACGAGGTTATCATGCATCACCCCCCACAAGTGGATGAACTGGACAGGCTGAACGCCCCCTTCTCCCAAATGGTTGTTAACGATCTCCCGGATTAGCGCGGCTCAGGGTGGAGAATCCTGCTGCACGTGGGAGCCTCTGGCCGTAGTGTCATCCCAGCTGATGGGACACAGACTCCTGCAAGGTGCTTTATCCTCGTCCATGCTCTTACTACCTTGTCATATTTCAAGCATGTTAATAAAAGAGCCACAGTCCATAGTCTTAATTGTGCAATCAAAAGCAACGTCTGCTCAGACAAAAAGAAATGACTTCTTGTTTCTACTACAAAGGCTTCCGGATTGTGGGTGCTGAATATTTTATCTAAACTTCTGAAAGAAGAGCACAAGTGTGTGGAAACGTCTCATGTGACATGAGAGAGGAAATTCTGGGCCTGTCAAGACAAAGGTTTCCTTTACCATTAGGCACAGCTTTGTTTTTGTGAGTTACAGAGGAGTGAACATCAAAGCAGGACAGATGATATAGAATATCAACCAGCAGAAATGTAGCACAGTGTGACAGCAAACCCTGAGCATGGAGGAATCTGTTTGCACTGCCACCTGCCTTTGGATCCAGCGTGGTGTGCTGCTGCCCTAGGAAGGAGGAACCAGTTCCATAGGAAGGATATTCACAGGAATTCCCTGTCTGTACTTCTCCATGAGATGGAATCATTGTTTTTAGGGATGTTTTCTGTTAAGTTCAGTAAAATGAGTAGATCATGCTGAAGGAAAACCCAAAAGAGACTGTACCTGATATTTTACCAATAAAAGAAATCTGTTAATATCCAAATAGATGTAAGAAGCTTTCTAGAGGTGACTGTGCATACTGAAGACTTTGAGTTGTCTTCTCCATCCCCCTGCTAAGACAAATAAAGCCAGTGGAGGAGCTCCCAGTTTACTACCTGAGTAAAATCCTTGGTCTCACCAACCTTAGTCAGAATTGCTGTAGACTCTCCAAGGAGCTGCTGCTGCAGCTTTAAAAAACCAGCTGCTTTCTTCCCACTTTGGAGCTGACTGAACCATTTTTGTCAGGCAGGTAAAAAATACCAATAGTAAACCAACCCTAAGAAGAGAAAAATGCACATACCTGGGAACAGCTCTCCTTTGGTGCTCTGAGTGTGTTATCCTGGTCTGTGCAAGGCTCTGGGAGTTTGGGCTCAGGAACAGCAAAGCTGTGACTGTAAGAGCAGGCACACTCCAGGCTGGTTCAGCTCAGGGACATTGGAGCCTCACTGCTCCTGCTCCTGCAGCACTGAGTTCCCTGTGGGAGCTACATGCAGGAATTCCCTGTGGGAGTTCCCTGTGGGAGCTGGTTTAACCCCTGATGAGCACACAGCACGTTCTGCACTGCCCCAGCTGAGCTGAGGGCACTCAGAACTGGGCTGCCTCACAAAGCCATCCCTTCTGATGCCTGTGTAAAGGCTCTGTGTACCCAAAGCAGAGTTTTAAAACATGGTGCTGGTGCAAAGAAAGGCTGAAACCATTCAAGAAGGAGAGAGCCAGAGCTCCTCACAAGGCTGGGCAGGTCAGTGCTCTGGCAAAGGTGTTGAAACCTGCATTGCATGTGTTGTTATCTGGTCAGACTTGGCAAAACTGAGGTTTAGGTGTCAGTCTGGCCCTAGAAAGTTTAATCCTTTTTTGCCAGGCTGCAACATCAAGCAAATTTTTATTGTTCTCCTTCTGACTGCCAAGTGCATGGTTGATTGAGCAGTGAAGTTTGCTGCTGGTTGCTGCCAAGGTGTTTGTGGTTTTCAGTGCAAGCAACATAACAAGATCAAGCAGAAATTTTTAGTTGCAAGTAACAAATCTCTGCCAAGGCACATTTTAGTTTCCATTAGTATGGATACAAGTTCCATTCTCTCAGTGTTTCCATTCTTAGCTTCTTTCCCAAGTGCAGCAAACAGATTTCTTCTAAAAAGAAGTGCCTGTGGGAACATTTCAGGAGCTCCTAAGTGTCCCAGGTGTTCAGATGCCTAAGTTTCTCTTGACTACTTTTGAAAACTCCTCCCTGTGTGTCGTTGGCTCAGTGGAGAGAAGTGTCCTTTGGTGCCTGCTCTGAGCTGGGGTCACATGCAGACACTCCATTGTTGCTCCAGATGAATTGCTGTTTGTGTGGTAGAGAAAGGAAGAGACATGGACCATGAACCTCCACCAGGGGCCAGACCAGCCCCAGTCCTTGCCTTGGTGATGAGCTGTTCCTCAGAAGACAGAAGCACTGTGAGCCCAGCAGTGGTGGAACTTGTCCCTAGGCCCTGAGTGCCCAGCAGTGATGGCCCCAGGCTCTGTGATTGTGTTTTCCAGTGTCTGTTTCTTTCAGGTTTAAGTAGATGAGTGTTGGTATTGCCCAGCTGAGCTGGAATTGGGGGTTCCACACGTTCTGCTCTAAAGACTGAAGTGTGGGTGTTGTTCAGAGTCCTCCTCAGGACTGTGTCAAGGCATCAGGTGCTGGGAGTGGCACCTCAGCAGCACCTTTTGGGATCTGACAGCTAAAGGACCAAGTCCAGCCAAAGCAAATCCCACCTGGTGTGTCCCTGAGCCCAGGGTCAGTGTGGCCTCTGGAAGCATTCAGGCAGTTTATTCAACTGCAGCAGCCCCCCGTGGGAGTTACAGGCTCTCAGTGCCTGTAGAGTTTGTGATTCCCTGGACCTTCAGCATGGAATGCAAATTATCCAGCTCCCATGATTTCCATGCAGTTTTTACTACTTACCCACTGTAGTTTACTGGCTTTCCCAAGTCATTAATAATTTTGGATTTTAAATTTTGTTAGTAGAGCAAGTTCCATTGGAACACTGAATCAAATTTGAAAAGTGTTTGCTTTTCTTCCTCTCACAGTCACCTACTTCAAGTACAAGGTCAACTTTTGTCTTACTCTAGATGTACTGAAGTGCTCCTGTGCTGTGTATGAACCTCAGATGTATGGTTTCTGTATTAAAGTATGAATTATGACATGTTTGGCTCCTTTAAAAATTGTTTTAAATGTGGAATAGAACAGGCAGGGCATGGAGAGCTACAAGGTTTTGTTTCCTTGCTTCATTAAGTGTGGGTTGTGACTCCAAAGTCTCAGGAGCAGTTTGGCATCAGAGCCTGGTTTGCAGGGAGGTGTTCCCACCATTTGTGCTGAGGACCTCAAAGTTTCCTTCATCCCTACAGCTCATGGCAGTGATGCTCTAAAGGCAGCTCAGACAACGCTCCTTGCCCCACAGACTGCAGCATCTCTAACAAGCCCCAGTGGTTTTGGTGTGTTCTTCATTTTTATCTACTGGTCTTCAGAAGAAAGCAGCTTTGGAGCAGGTCTGCTTTGATTTCCATCTTCAGCCTTGGGTGTGCTTCCAGGCTTCTCCTGATGAAGGCAAGGGCACTGACACTTCAAACAAGGTGGGATTTGTGTGAGGACCTCACAGCACCTTCCACTGTCTGGAGGGGCTACAGGAAAAGTGCAGGACTCTTCATCAGGACCTGGACACTGTCAGAGGGCAGGAATACATGGGATACTGCCAAGGAATTGTTCCCTGGGAGGGTGGGCAGGCCCTGGCACAGGTGCCCAGAGCAGCTGGGGCTGCCCCTGGATCCCTGGCAGTGCCCAAGGCCAGGCTGGACAGGGCTGGGAGCAGCCTGGGATGGTGGAAGGTGTCCCTGCCATGGCAGGGGCTGGGAATGGATGAGCTTTAAACCCTTCCAACCCAAACCATTCCAGGATTCCCTGATTCCTGTTTGTAAAACACAGCATACCAACAAGGGTGTGTTTACTAAGAGGATTTTATTTACACAACACAATGAGATCGCTCCATAAAAAGTTGACTACACCTGCCAAATTGTACAGTGCAATTTTGTAACAGCTTTTAAATATTTACAGGACACTTTTTCAACTTAGAGGTTAAGGCAGAGTCAGGGCACAGTGATAAGAAACACTTAGTGCAGCTTTGTGCTAGGCATGATACAGAAATGAACTGGCAGCATAAAGTGTTCAGATCCATTGGAAATTCAGATTTACTTCTACAAATCCAGCAACTGCAGCTTAAAAAATAAAAAGAAGAGGTAAAGATACTAAGAACCTCAAAACACAAAAAAATGTAAAAACATTTGGCTACCATGGGAGATGTAACAGGCATACAACATCCTTCCTGTTAGCAATGAGTTATGGATCCTGGGAAGGAGATACTCTAAGAGACACTTTTTTCCCTAATGTTGGTAAAAAAACTGGAACAGGATGCAGGCTTACAGTGCACCTGGGATACAGAACCTCCCACTGCAAAGGTGTGTCCAGCAGCACTGGATTCAGACATCCAACTTTTGCTGGAAGACAACAGGAATGAGGTACCCAACTGCTCCTCGTGCCATTGAAAACTTCACCTTGGACTCCAGTGACACACCTGAGGGGTCCCACTTCAAACACAGCACTAAAAATGCACAATACACAGTACTAGAGAGTTGGTTTTTCACAGCAACTTACCACAACTTAAAATTGTTTCTCTTCTTCATCTTTGGTATTTATAAATAAAAATGCTGGTCCCTTTCAGTAAAGGGCTAAGAATGCAGCTATTATCTCAAAATCATTTGTTCCTAATCCACAGCAGCTTCAAAGGATTTTGATTTTTGTTTTTATTTTAAGGCAGTAACTAAGCTGTTAGGAATTGAAAAATAATGGTCTTAGATTAATTAATGGTTTATAAGGCAACATTTTTAAATGGCTAGAAGAAACTGCAGGATAAGGATGGAACAGTTTGAGAAGCTGGTATCAGTCCTTCATGCAAAGTCAGAAAGGAGCAGAATGTGGTGTGGGGACGAGCTGATGAAAGCCTGATCCTGTAAGTCATTCCTTCCCTTAGCCCTCATTCATCCGAGTGAGCCCTTCTGACCACAGAGATCCCGGCAATTCTGATTAAGGCTGGCTTTGCATTTCAGCTTGCTAGGATCCAACTGCTGCCTGAACTGCTTATGGCAATCAAACTCGTGACGAGCTGATGAAAGCCTGATCCTGTAAGTCATTCCTTCCCTTAGCCCTCATTCATCCGAGTGAGCCCTTCTGACCACAGAGATCCCGGCAATTCTGATTAAGGCTGGCTTTGCATTTCAGCTTGCTAGGATCCAACTGCTGCCTGAACTGCTTATGGCAATCATAAACTCGTAGGACATGCACAAAAAGCACAGGGGTGGTGAGGGGAGGACCCTGACCAGTTCTGGGCAGTGCTGGCAGTCCCCCACCAGTCCTTCAGGATGGCACTCGAGTCAAGAGACACCTGGGGAAGCATTCCCTAAAAACACCTATATTAAAAAAAAATTTATCCACTACAAATCCATTTTGTTTCATTTTCTAATTGAGAAAGTCAGGACTAAACAGACCTGGAAGCCTTTTTTTCTTTTTTTTTTCCCTGTGAAATATCACTGGAGCTTTGTCTTGTTTGTACTCCAGAGTTAGTGTTCAGCACCAAGAGAAGTTTGCAGGAATCAAGACAATTTGAATTGAGACACCATTTTAGAAAACTCATTGAATTGTATTTTTAATATCTGATTGTAAATTCCAGAATGGAACCATGCAGGCCCAAGGGTTAATGCCACCTGCCTCTGGAAGTGCAGAGTTAACTACACATGGGCACAACGTGGAGCTTATGATTAGAAAAACAAATTAGGAAAAGCTCAGCAGAATCCTCCCTCCCAAAATGCCGTCATTTCTGAGAGAGGCTTAGGCAAGGAAAGGCACTTTGGGGCTCTCCTGGACAGACCCTGATCAGAACTGAATGTACTTTTATAAATTAGAGTAGGCAACAGCCAACGAGTGGACACGCTGGGTTCCAGTGCCCCAAAAGTGACCCCGTGAGCACCATCCATGGAACACTCTGGGTACAGGTGGTACAGCCAGGGCAGCAAGGGCAGCTCTGTGAGGGAACACCAGGCAGGCTCCATCAGCAACACTCTGATCCTGTTCTGCTCCAAACCAACAGCAAAAAGGCCACAGAAGTTGGGTTTTGGCCTTTAAACCACTGGAGGTGCAGCAGAGAAACAGCAGCAGCCAGCCTGGGGAACCTCAGAGCTGGCCCAGCTGTGCACAACTTGCCCACCAAGGATCAGGATCCTGGAATTTCCCTCCCTCTGCTCTAATTCCAGACCCACTTATGTGACCAGCTGTAGTTTATCTGCATTGTTTATGGATCCATCCTGACACACAGTAACCAAAAACTCAGCGCTCGGTGGAGGAAATGGCCCATTTTCCCACTATTTAGGAAGGAAAGAGTGTTGTGTATTTTTTTAATTTAGAAAAAATATTAAATGGCTTGAGGGTCACTTAGTACCAAAAGTAAAGTGCACCAGAACTGGGGGCCACAGTGACAGAGCTGAGAAATGCTATTGAAGAGGCTTCCAGGGAGCATTATAAAAACAGCACTACAAAGTAAGGTTAAGGCAATCCGAGTTGTGTCCTTCTACTAGACAGTTTCCTGGAGAGTTGTCTGTCTCAAGCTTCAATTATTGCTTTGTTTCTTCTGTCCTGGAGTCCTCGACTGCTGGGCAAACAGTGCTGGCAGAATTGGCAGAGTGAGTTTGTCACTTAGTGCAGGACTGGATGCAATCCTATGGAATCCCATGCTTTGCAATGCCAAAGGGAAAGCTTGCTCTCATTTCCCAATGGACTGGACAGTCTGGCAAAGAATATAAAAAAAACTCTTGCTCCTGAAGCAGCAAAAGGTGCTGGCAGCAGAGATGATGCAAACATGTGGAATTTTTCAATGGCGCAGGGAAAAAAAAATCCTTAATAACAACAAGGTGTATAACAAAACAGGGTCCTGAAGTCTCCTCCAAGAGCTGATAGCCCTCAAGTTTCCTTAAAAAAAAAAAAGAACAAGTTCTTTTACGGGTATAAACCCAAAGTACAGCAAGAGAATTCCATGGCTCAGAAGTCCCAGGAAAAGCTGTGTTACTTCCCTCCTTTCATATAGGATGGAATTGCTCCTCGGGCCGTCAGCCCCTCGAAACGCTTGTAGGTGTAATTGATAAAAACCCAGTCTTTGTTCTTGTAGTCTGTCTCTGGGTGGTTGCTTGTTGCCACTGGGAAGACAGAGAAGAAATAGAATTAATTATCCTTTGGAGCTGCAGAGTTTATTTTCATACAAAACACTGGATGAATGTTTCTAAAGGAAAAAAATATCCTAAATGCAGATACAGCTTCATGCTTCAACCCCAGGAAAGAACTGCTGGGACACAGGACATGGCACAAGCATTGTAAGCTAGAAGGGGGTAGATTCAGACCACATAGAAGAAATTTATTACAAAGTGAGCTGTGAAACACTGGCACAGGGTGCCCAGAGAGGTGGTGGATGCCCCAATCTCTGGAAGTGTTCCAGGCCAGGCTGGACAGGCTTGGAGCGACCTGGGATAGTGGGAGGTGTCCCTGCCCATGGTGGGGAGCGGAGCGAGATGAGCTTTAAACTCTTCAAACCCAAACCAGTCTGGGATTCTGTTTTTCAACTCACTGAGCAAATGTGTGGCTATGCTGTGATGCTTCAGAGATTCACAGCAAAACATCCCCTTGAGTTCCACCCTTCCCCACCCCTACCCCAAGTGCCAGCAGGAATCAGCTCTGAGGGGAGCTTGCAGCACTGGGCTCTCAGCCCTGCTGAGATCTGAACTTTCTGGAAGCTCTGCTGCCTCTGAGAGCTGCCCTTTCTCAGGCAACTCCCTGCATCTCCTGGAACCCAAATTCCAGCTTGAACCCCTGCACCACAAGGCTTCCAGGCTATTTGGTCGTGATAAAAACCAAAATCAACATCTAGTACAATCTGACTAACAGGAAGGATTATTCTACAGGAGAAGAGGAAGGTTTACACAGAGAATCAAACAATCATTTACCTGTTGGTTTAAGGATATCAGATTCTGGAAATTCATCAAAGTTTGAGGTATCATCAATGCTTTTAATTTCTATTGAAATTGCAGCAGGTCTCTCTCTGCCAAGAAGAGCAGATGAAGCATTGAGATTTCAAAGGCAGACAAAGCAGGGTTCAGCCACTTTTCATGTCTTAACAGAATCAAGACTGAAGGTACCTAAACCTCAGCAAGCTTCAGGTAGAGAACAAAATGCTCTCACCCACAGCTGGATGTGATAAATGCCAGTCAGCTGCTCCCTGCTGCAGACCAGGGCTGGCCTGAGCAGCCCCTAGAGAAGAGCAGTTGCTTTTCTGCAAAGCATCTTACCTGATGTGCTCCCAATCAACCCCTTCAAAGAATGGGTTACTCTTTATTTCCTCCACACCAGATGCACCAATTCTGTGCTCCCATTCACAGCAAAATCTGGGATGGAAGGAAGAATGAAAATGAAGGGAGAATGAAAACGAAAGCATTCCATCAGAAATGGAACAGCTTTCTGAACTGATACTGCTGCAGTTTCTTAACATATAAATGGAGCAGACTAAGAACTTCACAGCAAAACCAACACACAAAGTTATGTACAGGAATGTCATGTCCAATGCCACAGTTCAGATGTGCTGTTCCTTCACAACAGGATAATGTGACCTTTCTATTTCAGGACCAGAGCAGAGAAGGAGAACATATAAAGCCTAAGAAACCAGACATTTATATTTCTGTCCTGAGAATAGATACTGAAGTACAAATGAGTCAGCAAGCACTGGGATACATTTGTATGCTCCAGTGCATACAAAGGCAAAATCATTGCTGTTGCAAGAAGTCAGCTCTGTCAAAAGGATTGAGCTTGTGTCCTTCCATGAGAAGCCTCCAGGCAAAATAAGGAGCAGAAACATTTTGCCAGAGTAGTAGCACTTCCATGGGAGCTCCTTTTTAGCACAGTTTAGTCAGGGAACCACTAAATGGCCTGAGAGACAAAAGTATTTGACAAAGGAGTTCAGCATTTGATGCATGTGTGTAACAGTTTGTAGCATCATGTGGAACGAGCCATGAGAGGCACAGAATACAGAGACAAGACAAGAAAGTTAGTGCTGTATGAACTGGCAAACCATGGGGCTGGCACCTTAAAATAAGATCCTTTGCTTTGTCAGAGATTGGAACCTCTGGAGGAAATGTCAGGGTCTCCTTCCAGTTCATCACTTTCTTATACGTCTCTTGAGGGGTCTCGGAGCAGAATGGTGGATAACCTGAAAAGAAACAAAAATATAATCTTAGATTGAGCAAAACTAATTCCTGAAGCCAGAACACACCACAGAGACCAGGCAAGGAGTGGATGCTCTGAGAATTTGACCCCAAGCACAGAAATTGGCTGCCCAGAGCAGCTGTGGCTGCCCCAGCCCTGGAAGTGCCCAAGGCCAGGCTGGATGGGGCTTGGAGCCACCTGGGACAGTGAAGGTGTCCCTGCCATGGCAGGGGGTGACAGGGATGAGCTTTAAGGTCCCTTCCAACCCAAACCAGTCTGGGATTCTATGAATACAGATGAATTCTATGAATATGATGTCCTGCTCCACCATTCCCACCCACAGCCTGCCCTGCCTGCTCCTTACCAATCAACATCTCGTACATGATGACCCCCAGGGACCACCAGTCACACAGCTTGTTGTATCCAGTCTGCATGAAAACCTCAGGAGCAATGTAATCTGGAGTTCCCACCGTAGAAAAAGCCTGGAACAAACACCATCAGTTATGCATCTGCAGGGAAAACTGCCTGACATGGACATAGCAACTTATACAACAGTGATTATTTTGAGCAAGACACCAGATTGTCTCTGAGATCCTTTAGCAAAGATGTTTAAAGCCTTTCTTCCAAGATATGTAGAGACAAAATTAACATCTTCATGTGAATGAGTCTTAAAATAGCACCAGGAAAACAGGGAAGGGTAACACCGTCCTGAATGGGTCACCTTGGAATGGGTCAGCAGCCCTTTGTGAGACTGGAAGTGGCAAGAACTGATCATTTTGGCTGGGAGACTTCAGATATCCATGTAAATAATTATGGCAGTGCTATCTCTAGCACATATGTCACAGCTGTTCAGCAGATGGATGAAGGACAAACTAGAGTCATTCCTCTTCTTTTTAAAAAATGCCTGAATCTTTTCCTTTCAGGATTGTCCAGAACTCAGATGCATTCAAAACTTCATGTAAATCCATGTTCCATGTGGATGCAACACCTCAGCAGGAACATCTCCAAGCAGGTGGAACCTACTCACCAGCTGCCGGCGATTCCTCTTCCAAGTCTCTGCCTTCCTCTTGGAATTCATGTTCTGGAAAGCTGAAGGAGATTCAATAGCTGTGACTGAATCCTGCTGCTCACCCAATATATTTTACCCCCAAACCATTACACTAAAGATCTCATTTAAGATGTGTGTCAATACCCCAAACCTAAACCTCTCAGAACTTCCAAACCTGTGAAATATGGGCAATATCTCACTGAGCCTTTCATGAGCAAACCATGCTTTCAGGGCTGATGTAACTCCATGATCCAAGTTCTTCCCATCCAGAACAATCCTGGATATTCAGAGACTGTGCTGGTTTATTCATGTCAGTAACACCTGAGATCCAGGCAGCAGCTACCAACTCACTGAGTTCTCAATTCATTACACATGCAAAGGCCACAGCAGAGTCTGCTTCAGAGACAGACTTCTGGAAATGAAAATGGGTCTAAAGTAACTGAAATGATTCTACAGAAAATGAAAATTCACCTCAAGATATAAAGCTGATTATTAACCTGAGATCCAGGCAGCAGCTACCAACTCACTGAGTTCTCAATTCATTACACATGCAAAGGGCTACAGCAGAGTCTGTCTCTGAGACAGACTTCTGGAAAGGAAAATGGGTTTAAAGTAACTGAAATGATTTTACAGAAAATGAAAATCCACCTCAAGATGTAAAGCTGATTATTGGACTCCTCACTGCAGCCATGCCCTCACACTGAAATGAGTTTTGTCAGGACCCAAGAGCAACCAACCAGATACCCTTTGGAGCCAAAGAACTTACTGAAGTCACTGGGAAGACTGTGATTCAAGTTCCTGTAAAATTCTGTCCTGTGGGCTTTCTTCAGTCCAGTACACAGACCAAAATCTGAGAGTTTCACATGGCCCTAGAAGTAAACGAAACAAAACAAAAAATATATAAAGTAAGGCATTATCATAGTAAATCACAGCATCAGCAAGGTTGGAAGAGAACCCAGCACCACCATCAACACCTCTGAATTATGTCCCCAAGTGCCACATCCAGATGCCTCTTGAACACTTCCAGAGACTGTGACTCCACCCCCTCCCTGAGCAATTTATTCCAGTGCATGACCACTCCTGCAGTGAAAAAAAAAACCTAAAATTTAATCTGAACCTCCCCAGCACATCTTAAGGCCAGTTCCTCTTGTTCTTTCACTTGAGGCATGGCAGAAGAGCCTGATCCCCACCTGGCTGCACCTTCCTGTCAGGGAGAGCAAGAAGGTCCCCCCGAGCCTTCCTTTTCTCCAGGCTGAGCCCCCTCAGGTGTCTCAGCCCCTCCTGGTGCTCCAGACCCTTCCCCAGCTCCATTCCCTTCTCTGGACATGCTCCAGCCCCTCAATGTCCTTTGCCCTCCTTGTGTAAACCCCACACTGGATGTGTACAGGGAATGAAGCCATCAATACTTCCATTGCTACTCCACAGAGAAAGCCCAGTGACAACTTACTTCAGGAATCCTCTGCTCTGCAAGTTCCCAACCCCTTCAGGGTGAAAGGGAACATCTCCAGAGGCAGCTGCAGTCCTGGGTTGTGTATTGGCCCCAGGAGATAAAAATCACCCTCAGTTCAGGGATTGAATCTGTCCTGGTGCAGAATGTGACCACACTGACTACAAGCAGTTTTTAGAAGGGTATATATAAAATACACCTCCTTCTCAAAGTCCTAAATGTAGTCATGTCTAGAGATGAACATTCTGAATTGGGCACACTGCTTGGAGCTGTGGCTGCCCCAGCCCTGGAAGTGTCCAAGGCCAGGCTGGACAGGCTTGGAGCACCCTGGGACAGCAGAAAGGTGCAACAGGATGAGTTTCAAGGTCCCTTCCAACCCAAACCATCCTGGGATTCTGCAGTAATTCCAACAGTGCATTGCATAGTAGTGGGAAAGCCTTTATTTACTGCTGGCAAACTCTTTCCAAGAAATCCTGATTTTAGGCAAACTTGGAGTGAGCAACAGGAGGGCACTGAAACAACTGGGATTTCTGCAAAGTGCCTGCAATAACCAGGCAGCCTGGGCAGCCCTCAGGGGTACACCCTGATCCTGAGGGATTCTCCACTCTCAGCCTGGCTACTGGAACAGCCACGTCCTTCACATTTGGTAGGACCAGAGCTGGCAAGTGGGAGTGTAACAGATGTGAGAGAAAAGGGAAACAGCTTTGCCTAAGAGGGAACTGAAACCACGTGCTTTAAACTGCATCTGAAATAGCCAAAAATAATTTAAACAGCTGTCAGAAGAGTTCAAGGTCTGAGTGGAGCTGGGGTCTTTCCTGGCTTTTGGGGATTTTCCCAGGCAATCTGGCAGACACATCCCTCAAAAGCTGGAAGGAACAGGGCTAAATAAAGAAGCACCATCTTCTTCCACAACTGTCAACACCCCTTCAGGTCAATATGAGCAATCACAAGGCCTCTTGGCTCCTCCCCAGCCCATACCTTGCTGTCCAGGAGGAGGTTGTCTGGTTTGATGTCACGATGGATGAATCCCAGCTGGTGGATGGAGTCAATGGCCAGCACGGTCTCAGCAATGTAGAACTGTGTCTCCTCCTCTGTCAGAGTGTCCTTCTTCATCAACAGTGTCATCATGTCACCTGGAAACCCCCAGAGGTGAACACACGGGCTCCACTCTCACTGAGTTTGAAGACATTTATAGAAAAAAAGCTATTTCTGCTGCATTCAGCTAAAATCAGCAGGTCAGAGGTTGCCAAACCTGGATATGCTCTGGCTCTATAGACAGCCAGGGCACAGCAAAGGTAGGAATTAGAATATTAAAGCCAAGTTTAAATAGAAGAATATTAAAGCTAAGTTTAAATCCCTGCAGCTTGAAGACCCAAACAGGAAACCTCAAGCCTGCCCAAACACCTCAGTACCCTAAAAAGCAGAAATCTTGTTCCCTTCCAGGTGTACAGTACAAACACCACGTGCACTCTAGTCCCAGACTGCGTTTGTAATGAAGGAATTGGCAATCCCCAAACAAAAGGAGGGCAGCCCTTGTGTTCCAGAGTTACCTCCAGGCAGGAACTCCATGATCAGGTAGAGGTTTAGCTTGTCCTGGAAACTATAGAACATCTTCACCACCCACAAGCTGTCTGCCTCCACCAGGATGTCCCGTTCTGCACGGATGTGGCCAACCTGGACAGACACAGTGCATTGGGTGAGTTTTATTAAATGCATTTATTTCACAGGCAATTCAATTATTATTCTGAACAGCATTGAATATTGAGAAGACAAAAGACAAATTTCTGCACAAGGGCAGAAACACTATCAGAACTTCAACATGTGGTTGATTATATTCATATATTTTATACCTATTATATATGCACCTAGTAAACCTATACATTATATAAATCCTATATACAAAAATCTCAATTCTTTACAAATACAACTAATCATTAGATCTCTTTTTAAAAATACAAGAGCTTCATCCCAGTGCTGAACATGTGACTGTCCCAGATCATTATATACCCAGAAGTACTACTAAAGGAAAGCCTTAAATATGTTAAATGCTGCTGCTTTATGTCTCTGAGTCTGAATTCCAGCAGTTCTATCTCTGATATTTACATCCAATCCTGTAAGTCAGAAGTGCAGTAAAACACTGGCCTTGAAGCCTGCACTGAATCGTTTGCACAGGACTTTGTGTTCAAAGAGCCCACTAGAAAAGAAGTGTGACTTCAGAGATTTTTCTGACTTATTTCCTCTATAAGAAAAGACAGAAAAACCCCCCAGAATTGTTAGCTACTAAAGCACAGAAGCCTATTCCTCCTCTGCACACACCCCGAGTGGTGCACGGCACAGCTCCTGCTCGGGGTGTTCCTCACCTGCTCCTTCTCAAGCATGTCAGCCTTGCGTAGGATCTTCATGGCATAAACGTGCCCCGTGTCCTTCTTCTGCACCAGGCGCACCTGGGGGCACACAGACACTGCATCAAAGCCAGCACTCCCAGCACAGCTCCTCACAAAGCTGGGGATCAAGCCCCTGGCTTCCATTGCATGAAATCATCTCAGATTGTAAAACAAAAGAAGCATCAGACAGTGAACAGAAATGGCAGAAAATCCAGTTAATGCTAAGAGCTGCTGTTATTTTTACAGGGCACCATAAGTGATTCACACCTGTAGGAAATAAACTTTTAAGAATTCTCTACAAATCTAATAGAAAGTTCACATAGTATACTATTGTATGTAAACTTTGAGATAAGAAATATTAACTTAGAAATATTATGGAATAGGATAAACGTTGTTGAGAGAAAAACAGATTTAGAAATAAGTTTTAAAATAAATACATTGTAGTAAGACCCACAAAGAATAATTTTAGATAACTAGCTTTAAAGCATTTACAACATAGAGTAGCAAAAACTGATAGACCAAGAAACATTTATTGTAAGTAACAAATAGTTAACTTCTGATTGTGATGGCATAAATTATAACATCTGTATTGTCTCACACCTCACATGAAACTAAAAACAGAATAAAAGTTTTTAAAACACCTCTCAATTACCCCATCTCTAAATCAGAAAAAAAGACAACACCTAAAGCAGGTGGTCCAAAGCCCCTTCTCTTCAGGCCACCAGAAGAGACTTTGCATGGGCCCTCCACCCCTCCCCAAGTCCAGCCCCAGAAGTTCACCTTTAAAACCCACTGCAAACCTATATTTAGCTGTCCATCAGATCATTTTCAACATCATTCTGTTTCCTTTAAAGGAAACCAGCATTTATTAGGTAAAAAAAAATCTGCACGTGACTGTTCAGCTAAAGTCAATCTGTGGTTGTTCTTGTTGCTTTTATATAAACTGAGCAAGTCTTTAACAAACACCAGAGCCAGTTAAAAACACACACAGCCATTTTTTCCTGGACTCACCTCTCCAAATGCTCCTCTGCCTATGACTTTGAGAGACTCAAAGTCCTCCAGTCCAAGCCTGGTTCTCTTCAGGCGAAGGAACTCCGTCTCCTTCTGTGCATGTGCCGACCTCCTGATTCTTTTCTAGAGTTTAAGAGACCCCAGTCAGAGCTCTGCAGGTGGGTTCCACAGGGACCACAGCAATTCCAAGGAAAGATCCCAGATCTCCATTTAGAAAAAGAAAATTGCTTGTATTTAACCATTAAGATAGTTTTTTCCATATTCATTACCTCTTCGTCTTTCAGGCCTTCTTCTTCCATCATTTGTTCTAGTTTCTTTTGTCTAGAGCAGAGACAAAAATAAAGGTTGAATCATTAACCTTGCTTTTTAAATTAAATCAGAAAAAAACCCCAGGTTGAATCATTAATGTTGTTTCTTAACAAGGTGCACATATCCACAGCCTCTGCTCTGTGCCAGCAAGTTACGAGGGTAAAGATGTACAAGAGACTCAGACAGGAAATTAATTCTGAAGAATCTGCTATCCAGTTTTATAATTCCAACCCTGTCCTCTCTGATTTTAATAAACTAAACCTGCCTTGAGTTCCACAAGTTATGCAGTACATTTTTGCTGAACACAAATACAAATTGATAGATCTGGGTTCTGTTCGTGTCTCTCTGACAGCTTGGCAAGTCACTTCAGGCCAGAGCCATAAGAAGCATTTAAACATCAAAATTTCACTTATTCCAGGAAGAATTGGTATCTAAACACATCTAAAATTGCATCTCAAACTGTTCACATGCAAGATGAGAAAAGTTATTTTAGCTTTCCTAATCCCTGAAATACTCAAAATATTTGGGAAGAGGAAACTTGTCTGTACATGATGTGCCCCTTAAAGAATCAGAAATATTTACAGTCTTAGTACAAAGGGATTATTTGGAAGAAAAGAAAGGAGGAAGCAAGACTTTAGAAGGGGAATGACTTCAGGGGACGTTTGTAATGATTCTCCTCTGGGAACTTTTTTCCCAGTGCCAGTCATATTAACAGCTGGCTGAACAGGGCCTGGTGGTGTGGGACATTACAAATGTAAAAAATTCCTTCTCTTTCTGCAAGTCATTCTTTGCAAGAACCTTCTCCTGTCTCCTGGAGCTCTCTGCAGCTGCTGTGATGTGATAATATTTGGGGTTATCACTTCAGAATCAGGCACAATGAAAATGCCCTTGCTCAAGTACCAGTGACCCCAACCCACACTCAACCCAGCAACTCCAGCAGCAAAGTCTGTGCAATACACAGAATTAAACAGCTCAGCAGGACTGAGTGATGCCAAAGCCATGCTGAAATTCCCCCAAATATCCCTAACAGGGTCAATCTGCACCTCAGAGTACAGTGTCAACACAGTTTAAACTCCAAATTACACACCCACAGACATGTGTTGTTACAAAAAACAAGTAACTTATAAAGCCCAGTCTGTTTGTTCAGACAAGGCCTTGATCCTAAACAGAAAAAAAAAAAAGAGATTTTTGGGAATACACAACAGGGCTCATAATAAGTAAATAAATTTTAAAGGTAAGAGCTGTGTGAGTAGAAAGAAACTAATTAAATCAGTGATATTTTCCACCTGAATTGGACCTCAGTCTCTCTTTACTCATCAGAAGCTTTGAAGCAAATACCTTTGCACGTTAGTATTTATTTCTAAATTGCTTCCTTGTTTCTGCAGCTCTTGCAGTGAGCAGGCATTGGGGAGCTCCCTGGGGAGCTTGTTAAGCAGCAAAGCCAAACCAACACTGAACCATTTTCCAAATTCTGGTTATAGACTCCATGGCAAGCTGGGAGAGCAGCAGAAGTCCCAGTGCTACAGCTTGAGGATATTCAGGAAATTAAAGGGTTCCAGGCCAAGTTAAGCCACACAGCTCAGGGCAGTCCATTGCTGGACTGGACTTAAAGAGGTGCCCAGGCTCAGGTCAGTCCCAGCACTGAGTGACTCCTCTCAACAGCCCCTCCTTGGCTCCCTGCACTGCCCTCCTGCACATCCTGCACACGGGTCAGGGCAATCCCAGCACAAACCCAGGGAATGGCACAAGGATTTGGGGGTGCTGCTGAGGCAGAGCTGGGCGTGCCCCTGGGCTGATCCCCCAGCGTGGGCAGCATTTCAGGGGGATTCTGTCCCTCTGCTCTGCTCAGGTGAGACCCCACCTGCAGCCCCGGGGCCAGGAAGGAGCTGGAGCTGCTGGAAAGAGTCCAGAGGAAGCCATGGAGATGCTCCAAGGGCTGAGGCCAGGCTGGGAGAGCTGGGAATGCCCAGCCTGGAGAGGAGGAGGCTCTGGGGAGCTCAGGGCCTGAAGGGGCTCCAAGAGAGATGGAGAGGGACTGTGAACAAGGCTCTGGAAGGACAGACCAAGAGGGAAGGGCTTCCCACTGCCACAGGGCAGGGATAGATGGAATACTGGGAAAGAATTTTCCCTGTGAGGGTGACAGGCCCTGGCACAGGGTGCCCAGAGCAGCTGGGGCTGCCCCTGGATCCCTGGCAGTGCCCAAGGCCAGGCTGGACAGGGCTTGGAGTAACCTGGGACAGTGGGAGGTGTCCCTGCCATGAGAAAGGGTGGAACTGGATGAGCTTTAAGGTCCCTTCCAACACAACCCAGTCTGTAATTTTATTCTTTTTGCTTTTAAAATGAAATCAATTCAATATAAAGTTTGGCTCCTAACCAGTATGGAAGGGAAACAAGAAGGATTTTTACCTCATCTCTCGCTCCTCGTGCTGAGCTATGAGGTTGCTGTAGAAGTTTTCCAATGTCACCTTTGTCATTGTGACTCTCTCCTTGGTGTGGTTACTCATGGATGAGCACGGTGTAGGGCCTGTCATGGCCATGGCTGGCAGGAAAGGAGAAGAGAAAACACTATAAATGACAAATAATCTTCAAACAAGAATCCATACCCATTAAGTGATGCTTAATCACAGAGTTCAGATTTTAACAACAACCACCACCAGTCTAAGCTAAGCAGGGAAAAGTCTTACAAAATAAAAGGTACAAGTCAAACTTCCTGTTTTGAACATTTTTTGATCTGAAATTAGAGGGAAGGAAACTTAAGAAACTTTGTGCCTCAAAAACCACAATTTCAGCCAGCACTGCAAATGTTTATTGCTCCCACCACAATCTATCTTTAATGAATGCTCAAAATTCAGGAATATCACACTGAAACATCTAATCCAGAAGTTATTCTTCCCATAACCCTTGCAGAAATAATTCCCTGGCTCTTCTGCTGTGAAATCTATCTAAATCCTGAAAGTCATCCCAATAAGAGAGCAACTGAGGAATGAGCAAAAAGGGCATTTAGTTGCCCTTAAGCACTTTTACTAGATGTTTTCTCACAGAAATTCAGCCAAATCCAGAGGATCACTGCCTTTGAACAAGTTGTAGTTTAAAAAATATCCAAAAACCCAAATCCTAGTGTAAGTATCTGACATATTTATTTCTAAGAAAGATATATATATTTTAATATTCTGTTTCTGAGAATACAGGTTATAAATACTGGAGTGTGGCACCCCCAAGCAGTAGCAGATTCAGTGTATTTAACACCCCAGCTCTATTTCCAGATATACATTAAAAAACCCCAAAGATTTCAAATCTACAATTACACCTTACCCTGCTTCTCCTGTGCACCACACAACTCGCAGTAAGGTAACAGAGTTTTGCAACTATTACTAGAAATTGCAGACAAAATAGGTGAGACACTTCCCGTTTTTGTAACCCTGGGCGCTGCCAGCACACTCGAATGACTCTTTCTGTTCACTTTTTGCAGACCTTTACGAGGCATCACCACGGAGCCCTGCCAACCTCCTCCTTCCCAGACAGGAGTTACGTGTGTGCTGACTTCACAGGCTCCCGTGGGACAGGAGCTGGTGACCATCGCCAGCTGGAGACTTTTGAGATGGAATCATGGCTTTATGTGAGGCGAAATCATGGCTTTATGCAAGAGCAGAGACAAATGGGGGGGTCACACTCTGAGAGTACCCCTGGAGCTCCCGTGGGACAGGAGCTGGTGACCATCGCCAGCTGGAGACTTTTGAGATGGAATCATGGCTTTATACAAGAGCACAGACAAAGGGGGGGGTCACACTCTGCGAGTACCCCTGGGTATGGGGTTACACCCCAAGAGATGAGTGCTTACACTCCCAGAAATGGGGGCTGCACCCCGGAGATGGGGGAGCTGCACCCCCGGAGACGGGGTTAGACACTCTGCGGCTGCGAGTGGGAGGTGTAAAAGCCACGGGCGGTTTTCACCGCCTAGAGAACAAACCAGGAAAATTATCTGACAGAAAGGGGCGCAGGGAAAAAGAAAAGCGAAAGTATCGGTGCCAAAGCACCTGTTGGTGCTCGGGGCCCTTACCCGGGATGGGCGCTCGGAGCCCCCGATGGGCACGGAGCGGGGCCGGGGCTCGGCCGGGGGTGGCACCGGCGTGGCACCGCGGTGGCCCCGAGCGGGCCGGCAGCATCCCCGGCAGCGGACAAAGGGGGCCCGAGCCACCGGCACGGGAGCAGCAGCGGGGACCCTGCGGCCCCGAGGAGCCCCGGCCCGCAGCCCCCGGCACACCGCCGCCGCTCCCCGGAGCGGCGAAGGGCCCGCGGGGAGCGAGGGAAAGATGGAAAGAGGAGGGCGGGGAGAGGATGCGGAGCGCCCGGAGGAACGAGGCGGGAGCGGCTTACCCGGAGCCCCCGGGAGGGGCGGCAGAGCTGCAGGCGAGGCGGCCGCGGAGCGGCGGGTGGGGGGCTCAGGACCGCCGGAGCCCCCCGCAGCCACAGCGAGCCGGCCGGGACGGGCGGCCCTGAGGGAGTGGAACGGGCCGGGCTGTGGGGCTGGAGCCGGCCCGGCTGAGGGAGTGGAACGGGCTCAGCTGAGGGGCTGGAGCCGGCCCGGCTGAGGGGGCTGGAGCCGGGCCGGCTCGGCCCCCGCGCTCCGCCGGGCCGGGCGCAGGCACCCGCGCTGGCAGCTCGGGGGTGCCGGCCCGCCGGCGGTGTCGGTGTGGCACGGTTGGGACGTGCACGATACGCAGAGAATCGTGCTTTAATTCGCCCGTACAGAGTAACACAGCAGAAGGCTTCAAGCGTCTGCTCATACAGAGTAACATCAGGTCGCTTCAGAAGGCTGCGGGAGTCTGCCCTTTCTTGTTCTTCAGCGCAACCCTTTATACCCGTACCGTACAGGCACTGCACCTGTGTGCCCCATAAATCCTGCCCTATAGCTCCACTGTGCCCCATAGATCCTGTCTGCCCCAGAGATCCTGAAATCCTGCCTCAGCTTCAGCGCAACCCTTTATACCCGTACCGTACAGGCACTGCACCTGTGTGCCCCATAAATCCTGCCCTATAGCTCCACTGTGCCCCATAGATCCTGTCGCCCCAGAGATCCTGAAATCCTGCCTCATAGATTCCATCTGCTCCATAGATCCTGAAATTCTGCCCCACAGATTCCTTCTGCCCTATGGATCCCCCGTGCCTCCTAGATCCTGTCTGCCCCATAGATTCCTTCTGCCCCAGAGATCCTGCCCTATAGATCCCCTGTACCCCACAGATTCCTTGCCCTGTGTGGTTGAGCAGCGCTCCTGGGCACTCCATGGCTCATTACCTTCAGCAGTGCTCACCTGGCCTGCACAGCTGCAGCCTGCTGGGATGAGCCCCTCTCCCACTGATCACAAACTGTGTGTCTACACTGCCCTGCTGCTAGGATGCTCCTGGGGTGCTCTTCCCAGCGTGGAAACCCTGTCCTGGCTGCCTTTCCAACGTACCTCCTTCCCAGAGTGGTGCTGTGCCCTGCTCCCAGCACGCAGCCTGGGCTCACCGTGGAGGGGAGGGTGGTTTTCTCATCCCCACAGGGGTGATACACATCACTCAATAGCCACAGGAGCAAGGTGTGCCAGGGACAGAGGCCACCAAGCCACCTCTGCCTCTCAGGGATCAAGGAAAAACCCCTCAGTCCCCAAGGAAACTGCATCTACAAGGATGGAGAGGCTGATCCACAGTGTGCTGGGCAGGACAGGATCATTTCCCAGAGGTCTGAGCTGTCACAGTCGGGTGCCCGGGGCTCCATCCTCTAACTGATGAGGAAGAGCTCTCACATTCCAGCTCAGCAAACTCATTGTACAGCTTGGGCTGCACAACCCATTTTCATCTCACTCCTCCCAACTCGTCTGAAATGTCTGAAACCATCAGCTTCAATAATGGTTTGACTGGAGAACCTAATAGGGAGCTGTGAGGAATGACATAACAAAAGAAATGTGATCCCATACTCATCCAGGTGTGTGGAGACACTGGGAAAATGTCATTGTGCTTCATTTTATTTACATTTCTACCAAAAAAAATTAAAAACCAGGTGCAATTAAGAGGGTGAAAAGGGTTTTTATTATTGACATTTTAATCACTGAGAGCTACATTCAGCACAGTTGAAGTCTATCAGCAATAGAGGAAATTTTTCAGGATTTAAAACAGCGTCCCTACACAATGGAAAAGCTGATATATTTGTAACACACATCACAGATTTAACTTCTGAAAGACTGACTTTACAGTTAAAGTGGACTTTGCTTTGCTTAGACAGACATGATCTGTTTGTTATCAAAGGTGAACAGCAAAATCCAGTGGTACCTCTCAGGACACACAGGTGGCCTCATGAATCTGTTGTCCTGCTGCTGTGGGAGCTCTTGGAGGTGATTTCACTTGAGGAAAGAAAATGAAGTGTGGAACAAAAGGCTCAAAGAGGGACCCTGAAAGCTCATTCTCATCTCCTCCACCAGCAGAACAAGGTGGGTGTCTGGGGCTTTGCTGAATGGGGACCACTGCCAACTTCTACCCGAGAAAACAAAGGAAAACCTGAGGGTCTGAGATGTTTAAAACAGTGTGCATGCTGAGGGAGCAGGGAAAATCCTTTGTAATTCAGTATAAGAAAAATGACTACTAGAGCAGAGTGTGAAGTTGCTGCAGGCAGGTGTGAATGGAAGAGAACCTGTATTAAAGTTCTTGGTCAAAACATTGGGCTGTGAATGTGCAGATTAATGACCCAAACTTCCTGCTAGGGTGAGCTCCAGGAGCCCCAGCTGGGTGGATGGGATGGGATGGGATGGGATGGGATGGGATGGGATGGGGATGGGATGGGGATGGATGGATGGGACAGATAGGATGGGATGGATGGATGGATGGATGGATGGATGGATGGGATGATGGAGGGCCCTGGTGGGGGAAGAGAGGGGACCTGTTGGAGTTCTGGATCTCACAGTCAGAGTGCTCAGATGGGAGAAGACCCTAACCCTGACCCTAACTCTCTGTGGGAGGGTCTCTGAGAACACCTGGAGGAGTGAGTGCCCTTAAGGGTTTTCATTTTGCTGTTCCCCTTTGTTCTGGAGCTGTTCCCTCCAGCAGTGCCCGTGTAAAGCGAGGCACAGACGCTGGGCTGACACTGCTGGGAGTGGTCAAAGGGGCTCGAAAAGGCGCTGTGGGTTCCAGTTACCCTCTGGGATCCTCCCATCCAGCTTTAGTGGGAGCAGGCCCTGAGCTTCCATCGGTCCCAGCAGCTGGCTGGAAGCTGGAGTCCTCACCAGGCTGGAAGCCTCACCTCCCTCGCTGCTGTTGGAATCGGAGGGATCTCGGCTCTTCTGCACGTCCCAGCCGGCGCTGGGCAGCGGGATTTCCCGGCTGCTGGCGGTGTGCACGGCACCCAGGGCGTGCTGCAGCCACAGCAGCCGCTTCAGCCCTTGCACCGCCCTCCCCTTGTCGTGCAGCAGCTGGTGCTCGGCCAGTGCCCTCCTGCTGCAGGGAGGAACGCCAGTCAGGCCGGGGATGCTGCTTCGCATCCGTCGGTCCCCGACGCTTCTCTGCGCTGGGGAAGCAGCGCTGTCTCGGGATCGCCTCTGGTCGAGGTGACCCCGAGTGTAGCTATGATATTTTATGAAAAATCCTCTGCTAGGATTTTTCCCGTCCTGAGGAGCTGAGAGCCTCAGGAAAGAAATGTAAACAATATTTGCTGCTGTGGAATGCAACAGGTGCGTCTTCCCTTGGTCCATGTGGATTGTTTTCAATTAGTGACCAGTCACAGCCCCCTGTGCCAAGGCTGTGAGCAGTCACAGGATTTTGTTATGCATTCCTATTCTATTCTTGTCTTTGTAGCCTTCTGATCTTCTTCTCTCTCTGTTCTTTTAGTATAGTTTTAATGTAGTATTTTAGTATAATACATAACATAATAAATCAGCCTTCTGAGCAAAATGGAGTCAAGCCTCGTGTCCTCGCACATGGGGTGTCTGCCAAGACAAGACCCGAGCTGTGATAAAAGCCTCTTTTCCCCAACCCAACTGTCGAAGAAAAAGTCAGAAGTCTTCGGCTCACGTTCTCAAGGTTGTTTATTATTTCTTATCTAAAACATTTTCTGTCTGGCCTGCTGACAGGTCAGTCTGAGGCACGCTGCACTCCCGCAGGGCTGGTGTTGTCTTTTATTCTACAAACCACATATTTGATATTTACAGTTATGTTCCAATACCTATCACCTGTGTTATATGTTACACCTATGTTAGACAGTGACTTCCTACTCTACACCAATCCCAAAGTGCCACCATCTCCATGAAGATGGAAGCTAGGAAGAAGAAGAAAGAAGGACAGGACAGTGCCCAAATCCCTCCATCTTGTCCCCTAGATCCCCATAGTAAAATTCTTCAAAATTTCACCTTTCACCCTGTGACAACTACTGTTATGCTACTTAAACTTTTGTGACCTGCAATTCTTCATATAAAGTTGGTAATTTGCTCCATGGGTTGAGATTGAATTCCCAAGTGTCTTTGGTTTCCTGCCAGGGTCTCTGAGCCCCTGCCAGGATTTTGAGCCATCCAGGGCACCCAGAGGGATGTCCTGGGTTCTGACACACTGGAGGTGCCTCAGGCTCCAGCAGCCTGTCAGGAAGCCTAAAAATTCCTGCAGATGGGATGCTTGTGGGGACTTTAAAGGAATTTTGAATTAATTTAGAGATGGGACTTTTTAGTTGTTTTAGATGGTGTGATTTTTTTTTAATCTTCTGCATAGGCAGGAAGGGTGAGTTTGGGTCACATCTTCACTCAGAAGGCTCAGAAAGTCTCAAGACTGAGCCATCCAGGGCACCCAGAGGGATGTCCTGGGTTCTGACACACTGGAGGTGCCTCAGGCTCCAGCAGCCTGTCAGGAAGCCTAAAAATTCCTGCAGATGGGATGCTTGTGGGGACTTTAAAGGAATTTTGAATTAATTTAGAGATGGGACTTTTTAGTTGTTTTAGATGGTGTGATTTTTTTTTAATCTTCTGCATAGGCAGGAAGGGTGAGTTTGGGTCACATCTTCACTCAGAAGGCTCAGAAAGTCTCAAGACCTCTAGTTATAAGACTTTTTAAGGATTTATTAACTAATAAAACACTGTCAACAAGGATATTTATGGTTTTTACTTAATCTTTAAATATTTCCTCTTATGGACTCATGCTACAGTGTAAGCTTTCTTAGCCAATTATGTTTTGACATACAAACCTACAGTACTTTAAAACTCTAAACTTTCTTCTACTTAGTTTAATGTGTCTCTGCTTTAAACTATAAATCCACATTCTCACTTCTAGCACCTCAGTTTGGAAGCCTTTTCTAAAGTATAAGATCAAATCCTGTGTTTAATTCTAAGCTTTGGCTTGCAGGCCCAAAGTTCTGAGAGTTCCCTGCATTTCAGATTCCAACAGAGCTGAAATGCTGTGCTGTTCCCAAAGCTGTGCCTTGAATCTCCTCTTTCTTAAGGAAGCTAAACTGGGGAGACTGACAGTTTGGTCTTTCCCAAATTTAGATTCTTTTCAGAGGTTTCAATAGCAGAATAAGGCTCCCTTTCCATCACCTCAGTGTTACAGAATTCTTGGGTTTGTTTCTTTCCTTCCAGAGTTGAAACTCAGGAGTGATTTGCCTGAAATCACTGATGTCCATGAAATAAAACCAAACTCCTATTTTGTTCAGATACAGCAAAATTTTTGAGTCAACTGTTGACTGAGGAGGGCAGGCTAAATCTCAGATGCAAATGTTTCAGGATTCCAGGCTGCTTAGATAAGATCTAACTGCAGCTATAGGCTCCTACTGCAGATTTGGATCTGAATGGGAACCTAAATATGGAATTTCATGTGCCATCTCCATGGCTTCTGTTGAACATCCTTATGTGATTTGCCACACTGTTTAAAAGTGACAGCTGAGATGTGGTCCATGTTACACATCTAAAAATGCAATTGGTCTAATTTTATACTGCAGAGAGGGTGAAGTAAAATGGTTCTGTATCAAATACATCAAATTTTTCTTCTGCCATGCCTGGAGTATCTAAGAGCAGTGCAGAACACAGCCCATGAAATCAAAAGTGAGCAGTTTTCTAATGATATCAATGAAAAAAAAAGGTAATATTACTTACGTTTCAAGGTCTTGGCCCATTGCAAAACAAGCAAAAAAAAGAATTGCCAAAAATGTAACTGTCTGCAGAGATCTCTGGGGCAGGAACATTTTCTCTCTTCTTTAAATCAGCTCCACAGGACCAGAAGCTGACAATGTGATCAGAAATCTTTTTCTCTGTTCTTGCTTTCACCTGACAAAATGAATTTCAGCCTTTAAGCAAGGGTGAGAGTGGAGCACTGTGCTGTGGTAAAACACCCCAGGACCTCCCACATCATCCCAGACCCGTGGATTTGTAAAGTACACAGGAAAGGATGGACAGGATTCACAGGATACTTATGCATTTCCTTGCTTACAGTCCTAAATCTCCTTTCCCACTGTTGCCTCCCAACATTTTGAACTCTTGTGCATTTGCAAGCACAGAAAATCATTTTAGGACTTGGAAGAGACTCTCCTGATCAAAAAAACTTCACAGCAATTTGACACAAAGATCAGGATTGCTGAAAATCAAGAAACACAAAAGGTATTTAAGGTGGAACAGGAATATCAAGTTAAAACATGTTCATAGCCCTGGGGTTTGGGCCTTCAATAACACAACTTTTCCATGAGCAAGACAAGTGCTGACACCCAAATATCCAGGATTATATTAGTCTGATGCTGGATTTCTTTTCTGTGAAGAAGTGGATTTCTGGCTTAGGGAAGGTACAACTAGAAGATATAATTGTGCAATTAAAAATTATTATTTTAATCTGTGTTATCATTTCATCCAGCTCTAGATCTGCTCATGGCATTGGTACACCCATACCTACCCATCCCTTCAACCCCACCACACCTTTATTGCCGGGTCTAGCCCTAAAATTTCTGCATTTTTGGTGCTAATGACAGAACACTGCTTTAGGATTGGCTCCAGCCAATTGGCTCCCTTTATTCCTGTATTAATTGTTACATCAAAACCTGGAGGAACCACAAAACAAAAGCTGTAGCATTAAAATGGTTATGTGAGAGTAGTAAAGACAAGTTCCTGTACAATTTTTTGTAGGAATAATTCTGTGCAGAAGAAATTTGGGATAATAAAAAAACCTCAGCATCTCCTCAAAAGACTTGTCTTTATACTTGAATATTGTCAGTGGCTGGATAACAAAGCAAATTATACATTAATAGAACATAAATACACATCAGTTCTGTGTTTGCTTGTAACAAGTTTGTTCTTAATAATACTGCCCTAGTAATTTGTGAGTAATTTTCTTGGGCAATATGCAGAAATCAAACTAGATGTGAAATAACAAGTGGGTATTAGTTCTGATGAAAAACACATGTATTAAATGCAGATACATGCACATAAATATACATAGAGATGTGTGTATTAAATGCTGAGGGATATTTGAAGTTATGCTAATGCAGAACTGCTCAGACACAATAAAGAAATGACACTTTGCTACTGTGATCAACACTAAACTCTACATTAATTAAAAGCATCTCCCAGCTACAAAAGGAACATTATGCACTTACTGATGGTGGTGTTTGGGTCCCAGGGAAGTCCTGACCTGCAGAGTCTCCTGCCAGCCTGTGGTGATGCTCCAGTGCAGTGACACCAAGTGCCCTTGAGCACCTTTTATAGCAGCCCAGAGAGCTCAGGAACAAAAGGAATGGGCTGCACAGCCCTCTGTGACTAAGACCTTGTGCCAGGGAGATGAGACAGCTCCAGCAATAATAAATCTTGGATTTTAAAATATTCAGCTCTGACTAAGGACAAGATCACAGCTTTGCAGGCAGTTTCTTCTTCCTTTGCAGTCTCTCCTGTTTTGTGAGAACTTTTGATTCTGACAGAGCTTTGCTCTGCCCCAAGATGATGGACAGGGGATATCCAACTGTTCCAGGGCTGATCAGGAAAAGTGTCTCTGGTGTGGAAATGGATTTTGCTCCTTTTCTGTTCTCATGGCTCAGGTGTGGACCCTGAGTTGGGTAAGAGGATCTAAATTAACAGTACTGGTGACACCTGCAATGTACAGTCAGCAAAGCCCAGTTACAGAATCACAGAATGAACCAGGTTGGAAAAGACCTTTAAGATCATCTAGTCCAACCTATATCCTAACACCTCCTCACCAACTAAACCACAGCACTGAGTGCCACATCCAGGCTTTTTTAAACACACCCAGGATGGTGTCTCCACCACCTCCCTGGGCAGACAATTCCAGTGCCCAATCACTCAGTTAAGAATTTTTTCTGGTGTCCAACCTAAACTTCCCCTGGTGCAGCTTGAGGCTGTGTCCTCTTGTTCTGTTCATGGTTGTCTGGGAGCAGAGACCCCCATCTGACCACAGCCACCTTTCAGGGAGTTGTAGAGAGTGATGTCACCTCTGAATCTCCTTTTTTCCAGGGTAAACAACCCCAGCTCCCTCAGCCATTCTTCACAGGGCTTGTGTTCCAAGCCCTTCACCAGCTTTGTTTCCCTCCTCTGGACATGTTCAAGCAAGCTCAAGTTACTCACAGAAAATCTCAGGAGCTGGTGAATAATAAAATCCCAGAGTGGTTAGACTGGAAGGGACCTTAAAGCCCACCATCCCACCCCTGCCGTGGCAGGGACAACTTCCACCATCCCAGGCTGCTCCACGCCCATCCAGCCTGGACCTGGACACTTCCAGGGATGGGGCAGCCACAGCTGCTCTGGGCAACCAGAATAAGATTCCACTGGATTTTAACATTCAGTACAATGTTAATTTAAATCTGTTGATTGTACAGTAAAAAAAAAAAAAAAAAATTGAAATCTTGGAAAATGGGAGAAACTTGCTAAACAATAAAAGTCTAAGTGGTAATACAGGCAAAAAGCCAAATTCCAATATGTTTTGAAACCCTGCAAGCTGACACCACACAAGGTTTTATATTCACTGTATGACCTCTAAGCAGGTGATTTTAATAGAATTTGGATACTCAGGATGTGGCTGGATCATTAGGCTGGAACTACTTAAGAGGACCAGTTCCTGCTTCTCAAAGTGAAAGACAGTGAATGTATTTGTATTTGTCACCTCTGGGAGGATTGCAAAGATCATTTGCTCGGTGTTTTCCGAAGCCATGGATTCCTTTCCCACAGGCACAGGGCTGTGTTCCTGCTCAGGTGGATGCAGACACGTTGTCCTGCACACACAGGCCCCTTACAGGGCTTCACAGCCTCTGCTCTCCAGCTTCCATGGACACCAAATTGCTTTTCATTGTGTTCCTCAAGGCAGCTTATCTGAGCCCCACAGTGTCCGAGACACCCAATAAACATTCCTGATTTCATTGCCTGAGTCCTGATCATTAAGGAGAGTTTCACCCATTAGAGTGTGTCACCAATTAAGGCTGACATTCGTTAAATATTGGTAGATCAGGGCCCAGCTTCACGTCTGGGTCTCCAGGGCAGCACTTACACTGTTACACCAAATTATCCACTGTGGATCCCTTGGTTACATCTTCAAGGATTAATAAGTGTTGGCCAAAGTCCTGTGAGAAACATCTGGGACAATTCATTCATGAACTTTTCAAGTCTCCAGCGTACAACGGGCTTTCATTGGAAGCAGTTATTGACATCTCCACCGGAAAAACACCAACTGAGTGACCTCAAGCAGAGATGGTGACGTGGGATCAGGACGGGGGCAGTTGGAGAGGGTTCTGGTGGTCACAGCACACTGCCATGGCTTTCCTCTTCCACCAGCCATTTTCCTCCACCCAAGGACTCAGAAGAAATCAGAATGACCATGGTTGTCACTTTGTGGCACCTCACAATGCCATGGCTTTGCCCCTCCACCAGCCATTTCCTTCCACCAAGGACTCAGAAGTCAGAATAACCAGGGTCACTTTGTGACATTTCCCCAAGGTGAGACTGTGCCAGGGTTACTCTATATCCATGAGAGATACAGCATTTCTAAAGAGAACATAAAATGTGTCCATTGCACTCTCCAGGCACTCACCCAGGAGGAAATGTTCCCAGCTGGGATGGGGTCAGTGCTGATGCCACAGGGAGAAATCGTACCACCAGCACTCTCAGGGGATATTTTTAGCTGGGATAAGTTGACTTCTGTGAGAGGCCTGAGCAGTACAGGAGGAGGTAAGGAGGGATTGGGGCTGACCAGAGCTTGGTCCCTCAGGGCCTCCTCCACAGCATTCTTGGAACCATCAAAGGTTTCAGCCTTGCCTTCAAAGACTTCACTCCCTCCCTCCGGTGAAATAAATGGGCAGGAGATCTTTCTCCTTTTTAATGCCTTTATTAAGAAGAATCAGCTCAGGTGGGGAGAAATCGACGTCGCAGACAGAGCTGGGGATTCCGTCCTCACGAGAGAGTAGGAGATTCTGCCTTTTTGGTCCAACACCTTGGGTCGTGTCTTTAATCAACATCTTTTCAGGTTAGGGTGAGAAGCAAAAAGGATCCAAGCAGGCACTGGACTACGCTCCCATCCTTAGACGTCACTTAGGTCACTCAGTTCTATGTTGGCTCGTAATTCTTAGGGGTTTTCCTGGAAAACTGCAAAATTCGGGGCGCAATGCATTTCTCATCTGCATACTAGCTCTAATGCCACTCCCACTCTCCTGGTACCTGGAGGGGCCCGGTGTCCCTCCCTGGCAAGCATCAGGGGGACAATGGTTCATCACCAACCATTAACAGGTAATTGAAGATGAACTCTTAACAATGAAACTAACTTAACAGCACTGGTTTGACTTGTTTTTAACTCTGCAACCTAAAAAAAATAGATAACTTTTTATTCATAACATCCGGCTTTTCCTGCTCCCTGCATGGGAGGCCTTTCCAGGGAGGGCCTTTCGCTCTTCCCTCACCTTCAGCAGGAGTTTTGGAGCAGGAGGGTTGTGCCAATTATAGTTTCCCAGGGAGTGAGTCTTTTGTTTTGCTTTCCAGTCCTTTCCCCGGGGAGCCAGGTGGGGGAGGAAGGGAATATGGCCTGCTGCAGGGCATGAAAGAAAAGGGAAGAGAAAGCCTGGAGGCCCAGCTGAGGGGGGAGAAGGAACTGGGGGAGGGAACAGAAAGCAAAGCAAATGTGCAAATAGCCTCGTTAGGGTAAGGGGGATCCTCTGGCCTGGGATTTGAAAACTTAATTAAACAAAGACTGTGCTGCATCAAAGGGATCCTCTATCTGTAGGGCTGAGAGATCTGAGGAATTTTTTCCGTGTGCTGTTCTCTGTTAGTCACCAGTAACAGGAGTGTGGGCTCCGGAAGTCTTCCTGCTTCCCTGACGAAAACATCAACTCTTTTTTCATTATCATTATTTTTGGGCTGTGGTTTTTTTTTGTTGTTGTTGTTTTTTTTTTTTTTTTTTTTTCCCCTTACTGCTCTTAGCCCAGCAGACCCGAAATCCTGTGAGCTGCTGTGTGGAGAGCCGGGCACCGCCCTGCCGAGAGGAAACGCTGTGACCACGCTCAGGGCAAACAGAGCTGCCCCGAGCTGCTGGAGAAGCAGCAGGGCTGTGTGCCCTCCCTGGCCTCCCCCACTCACACACAGAGCAAATGACACCTCACAGCAAACCACGAAGGTTCTGGCACCATCACACCTGCACTCGGTGCTCCAGGGGCACCTCCAGCTCTGTGTCCCCAGGGAAGGAGCCAGCAGACCCACAGCTCCCATAACCATTCCAAGAGGTGAAGTTCAGCTCCCAGAAGGGAGTTCCAGGCTTCCCCACCTTTCTGGGTGCTTTCAGCTCTTCTGTGTCACCTCCATGTCACTGGGGACAGTCCTGTGCCATCTGGAGAGGTGCCAGCAATCTCATTTGGGAGGGGGAAAACTGTTGCAGGAGCAGTTTGAAATCGTGGCTCCTATGCACTGTGTACTGCGTCATTCCGGAGAAAACTCCCATCTTCCAGGGAATTAAAATTAGAGTTGAACAGCAGTGACTCAGGCTCACTGTTTTCATTTTCCATTTTCTGATTTCAAGCCAGATCTACAGAAGCTCCTGGGACTCACAGCTCTGTCTGAGCATGATAGCAAGCAAAACCTACCCTGAAGCCAAGCCTGGAGCTGGTTCTCTTTTCTGCCCCAAATAGTCTCCAGATGGAATATTTTATTTGTGCAAAACAAATCCAGGTGAAGCTGAGACAAAGCCTCAGGTCCCTTTTGCAGCTTCTGTAACACCCACTGGAGTCTCTGAGCTTATCCCAGGTTCCACAGTGCTGCAGAACTCTCCTGAAGACATCACCTGAATAAAAACAAAAACAGGAAAAAAAACCCCAAACAAAAAAAAAATTTAAAAACCACAAAAAAAGAAACTACAAAAAGAAGGGATGTCTCCCAGTGCCATGGGCCCTGTCTCCATGAAAAGGAGCTCTCTGGCACCTGTCCCTGCAAGAGAATGTCACTGTGCTGTCAATATCTTAGCCATGAGACCCCAACAGTGGCAGAAGCCTCACACCTGGAAAGGTGAGGATGAAGGAAGAGCAATTAAATGTCATCCAAGTAAAGAAATGTCACACTGATTAATCCCCAAGTGCTGAGTCTTGGGGACATGCTGTGCTTGGTGCTGTGCCTCACTTTAGGTCTGTGACATATAAATTACAGTCTGTTGTTTTCCTCTCTCTTTATATGAAGCCTGAGGTAGAGAGAAAAGCTTTCACTGTGTAAAAATATGTTTTAAAAGTGAGGAAATACGGGACTTGTACCCTTTAAACAGAAGAGTGTGTGGGAATAAGCTCATGCACTGAAATATATCTAAAGATCAGGCTGCTTCTTCAGAAAACAGCTTTCAGCAGGGTTGGCCAGGATGGGCAGGATGTGAAAATGGGGCGAATCCACAGGAACCTCGTGACAGCAGGCTCAGATGTGCCCATGTGCAGTTGGTTTCTGACTGAAGATGCATCCCCTCCACCAGTTCCTGTTGTGTTTGAGCACTGACATTTCCCACAAAAGGCCTTTCTGTGGGCAGAACCGTGCCAGTAAATAACTGTTTTTGTTGGTGTCTGGTTTTGCTTGAGGAGCAGCTCTAAGAGATCCTCTTGCAGATAGAAGTGTTCTCTAGTAAATATTATCTATTTCCTGAGGTATCCAGAGCTCCAGGAGAGTTTGGACAATGCTCTCAGTCACTTGGTGGGATTCTGGGGTGTCCTGTGAAGGGCCAGGAGTAGATTTTTGATGGTTCTTGTTGGTTCTTCCAGCTCAGGATATTCTGTGGTTCGGTGATCCCTTAAATTTGGCTCACACAGCTGAGGTTTCTTCGAAATCATAACATCTAGAATCTGTTCATTTTCCTCTGAGACTGAAATCTCAGAAACCACGACAACAGTTTGACTGGAACACCTTACTCCAGAGCAGTGTGGTCTTGGATCCTGGTCTGGGGGTTTATAAAACATTTAACTAGTAACACTGGACACAAGTGAGTGCAATGCAGCAGGATTTTCCAAACACAGCAGGATTTTCCAAACACAGCAGATTTTCCAAACACTCACAACCATGGAAGGAGGGAAGTGATGCAGCACAAAGTTTCCACCACATGTGACATGCACAGGGCTGGTTTGGGGACCAGATCTGGGTCTCAATCAAAGCACTGGCTTTGGAATGACTCAAGAGTTGTGTGGCTGTGCTGGCACATCCCAACCCCAGCTCTGGGAATTTGGCTGAGCACTCTGACCTCTGCCTTGTGCCCCGTGGTGGGCCATGTTCAGCTTCTGAATAACACCAAAACCAAACTGAAAAGAGATGATGTTTGGATGATGTGATTTTTGTGGACTGTGATTTATAAAATGTGGTGACAGGCTTAACCCCAGGGAAGAAGTGCTTGAATAGAGCAGGTGACGTGCTAGGTGAGTGCTGAGTGCTCTGTTTGCTTTGCAGCAGGTGAGCTGACTTCTGCATAAATCCTTTGTTCCCAAGTCTGTCACCTGGAATTATCTTCATACATCATGTGTAACTTTGGTATGAAATTAAAAGTTATGCTAGGATTACAAGGTTGTCCAAGTTGCTCTCTAATATTTGTTCTGTTTCTTTTTTAAATATCCATTGTTGCAAAACTTAAATCATGTTTGAAATGCACATTATGTGATGTGAGGAGGGTCTGGGAATGTTGCAAACCCCCTTGGAGAAGGGAGGCGAGTGCTGGAAATCACCTTCTCAAAGAAGTCACAAAGTGAAATGGCTGAACAGCTCCAACCTTCAAATTATTTCCTTTGTTTGTGTTGCCTCAGGAAATTAGCCATCAGCTAATTTAGATTACAATGGATTAGATTTCCTTAATTAAAGGCAGGTAACTCTCACGTAACTGTATACACAATTAAGATACTTAGAGCAGTCATTACCTCAAAATCATTGTTGTGTTTCTGTCCCTTGGCCAGTTTTGATCCTTTGAGGATTTTACCGAGAAAAAGCTCTTAAAAATAATGGGAGATGCCGCAAAAGATTTTTGAAAATTCCAATTAATTATATCAGCTGTTTGTTTTTAACTCCAGTTGGGTATCTGGAATTCTGGTAGACGAGGACATCCCATCCTCAGCACAGCTCCTGCTTGGAAAGCAGAGTCAACCAGCACTATTTTGTACTTCAAAATACCTTTTTGCATATGATATGATTTAAAGTATTATTAACTATACCTGTACCAGATAAGTTTGTCTTCTCTGGCCCATGGCAAAGAGTTAAGTCTGGATTAAACCCAGCCTGGCTGTGAGGGGAGGTTTTTGCAGCAGCAACCCTGGGTGGATTTCTTGTATTACCTGATAACTGAAATCAGGAGGTTTGTTATAAAAGGGAAACCCTTTGGAGCAAGTTAATTGTGTAATTAGAGGTTAAAACTCATGTTGTATGTACAAGTATTAAGTATGAATGAGTTTGGCAAAGCACATCATCAGCACTGCGTATCTGTGACTGAAACTCCTCGTTCAAATCCTCTCGTTTTCTCAAACGCAAAAAAAAAAAAAAAAAAATCAGTTCCGTCCTTTGTGCCTCAGTAAGCCAAGCCAAGCCCGGACATAAAATTTACCAAAAACTCCGCCTTACAGCAGTTTGCTCAACGCATTTATTTAAAGCTCAGGGGGAGAAATGGCTCTGAGAGAACTGAAGCGTTCAGAGGTGTAAACCCTAGCGGGAGGGACCTCATGGGGCCAGAGACACAAGGAAATAAAACTTTATTTTCCACGTTAACCGGAAAAGCAGCAGTTCTGGGGGCGGCACCGCTCTCTGATTCCCGGCCCGGGCGGCGCCCCCTCAGCGCTCCCGCCATTACCGCCAAGATCCCGCCCGCCCGCGCGCGCGCCGTGACGCCACCTGTCAATCAGCGCAGCGGCGCCCTCTGATTCGCTCTCGCCCCGCATCACGTGGGAGAGGACTAGCCGTATATAAAGGCGGGCGGGGTCCTTGCGAGCCGCCATTTTGTCCAGTGAGGAAAAGCGGAGCTGGGGTCTTGCTGAGGGTCGAGTCGGCTGAGTTTAGCGCGGGCTCCCTTCGCGCGCCCTCCCTCTAAGCACCGGTGAGGATCATCACCCCGGAGGGCGGGGCGGGAGGCGGCAGCCGCGGTCTCGGTGCCCGGCAGGGCGGATGGAAGCGGCGGTGGCGGCAGACAAAGAGCGGCCGCCATTTTGTAACGCCGGGCCTGGGGCGGCGGCTGCCGCGGCCCTGAGCGGAACCGGGCGGGGAGGCGGCGGGCCGGGAGGAGCCCGATCTCGGCCTGCTCGCCGCGGGGTGTGAGGCCAGGCGGGGTGGGAAGTACCGCGGGGGCGGTGTGGCGGCGTCCCGGCCGCCAGTGGCAGCGCTGGTCCCTCACGGCGCGCTGAGGAGCGGCTCCGGAGCGAGTCCCCGGGCACTGCCCGCGGGGCCCGGCGGGAGATGGCGCTGCCTTCCCCCCCGTTCGTGCGCGGATCGCCCTGATCCTAATCCCGATCCGGGAACAATGGAGCCTCCCCCGCGCAGCGCCCTCTGCAGACCCCCCCGCGCTAGGAGGAAAAGGCGCAGGCACCTCCCCCCCATAAATTTAAACAGTAAAAGTAAACGAAATTCCCGGAAATAGTAAATTTTAATCACACTGTGGCATAGCAGCTCTCTTGTTGGGTTTTAAGTTTTTTTTACCACCCTCTCGCCCCTTCCAAACAGTGTCTCCATCACAACGCATCACTGCTGAAGTTTCAGGGGGAAGTAGCCAATTGAGTGACTTCCTTGGAAGTGAACAAACACATGCGGTGTGTTAAATGCATGTGAACTTTTTTTTCTTGTCCTAGCAATGCATCGTGACTCTTGTCCGCTGGACTGCAAGGTCTATGTGGGTAACCTTGGAAACAATGGCAACAAAACAGAATTAGAGCGAGCTTTTGGCTACTATGGACCACTGCGCAGCGTATGGGTGGCGAGAAATCCTCCTGGGTTTGCCTTTGTGGAGTTTGAAGATCCCCGAGACGCAGCTGATGCAGTAAGAGAGCTAGATGGAAGGTAAAGTGTGCTTGTCTGGTCAAAATGTGAGACATTATAGGAGTGATACAGTTTGAAATTGTGAAGCTGAAACTGCCAGACTAAGGTCTTGACACATTTCTTACTCACTGTTTATTTGTATGATACCATAAGGGTGTTCTTACAGTGCAGCAATAGAGTCCCAGAATGGTTTGGGCTGGAAAGAACCTCAAAGCTCATCCAGTCCCACCCTCCCCATGGGCAGGGACACTTTCCACCATCCCAGGTTGCCCCAAGCCCCATCCAGCCTGGCCTTGGGCACTGCCAGGGATCCAGGGGCAGCCACAGCTGCTCTGGGCACCTGTGCCAGGGCCTGCCCACCCTGACAGGGAACAATTCCTGCCCAGTATCCCATCTAACCCTGCTTTCCTTCATGAATAGCATTATAATGTTTAATTTTGCATTTCACAGTTGAACTCCCAAGTTAGGAATTTCTGCATCTCTTTGTGTGTGTTAATTAAATTGCAGATGATGTTACTTTAAAGAGGTAAAACTGATTGTGGACGCACCTTTGCTCTTTCCCTGCCTGCTTTACTGGCACAGCAGTTTTGAGAAGCAGCCAAACCTTTTGTCTGCCAGAGAATCCCAGAATGGTTTGGGCTGGAAGCCCTTTTGGTTCCACCCTCTGCCATGGGCAGGGACACCTTCCACTAGACAGCCTGGGTGGCTCCAAGCCTGTCCAGCCTGGCCTTGGACACCTCCAGGGAAGGGTCCCCCTCAGTCATGCTGGAGCTGACTCAGGGCACTGTGCTTTGACAGAACATCTTTGCCCCCATGCGTTGTTCTCCCATCTCGTGGCTGTGTGTGCTCTCCCCGCGCTGCCGTGTCGCTGGCAGTGCTGACCAGGCTCCCTCTGTTGCAGGACGCTGTGCGGGTGTCGCGTGCGAGTGGAGCTGTCCAACGGCGAGAAGCGCAGTCGGAACCGCGGCCCGCCTCCGTCGTGGGGCCGGCGCCCTCGGGATGACTATCGCAGGAGGAGTCCCCCTCCTCGGCGCAGGTACCTGGGCACAGCACAATCCTAGGGCCCTTGGCACAGTTACCACCTAGCATCCTAGGAGCAGGCTTGTTAAAGGCATGTTGATGGATGGCATCCATCTATTTGATCATGATTCGGAAATGACAGATGCCAAAAAAACCCCAAAATCAACCCCCCACAAAATCGAGGTGAACTTGAGTTGTGTTGAATGTTGTTGGCTTTTGTCCGTAGGTGACTGTGCAGATTGTAGTCAGTGCCCTCTGTCCTGGGCTTATCCTCCTTCCTCTTAAAACCTGCTCATCTTCTAGTCACACTTTCCCTTTCTTCCCCATACTTCAACTTAGGCTGTTCCTTTCCTTTACTCCATAATGGCAAAACATGACATACAGCAGTTTAGCATTTCCATGCCAATGGGTTTTTCCACTTTGTTTGCAGAACTTAAATACTTCCCAAGCAGGCAGCTGTTTAATAATAGATTGAGTAACAGTTGCTCTAAACATCTGGAATCTTGACACTTTAGTGTTAGCGTGGAAATAAAGCATCGTGTGACGATCCTGTCACTTGAGGTTTGCAAACCCAGCTCTAGCATATAGCAGGATTTTTGGGAACTGGCATGTTCTTGGACCCAGACTAGTTTGTCTGGCAGTTTAAGTGTGCACCGTGGTTTTTACAGGACTGAATTTACCTGTGGCAGGTGAGTGAAGTCCTCCCGAGCCAGGGTTTCAAGCTTACCCTTTTGCTGTTGAAAAAAAAAAAAATAACACATTAGGAGTATTTGTTAGCTAATAGATGGTTGTACTGATGGCTTGTTTTTCATTTTTTTTATGCTTTTTGGTCCATCTATTAATAAAAATGAACCCGTTACAGAGTCACCATCATGTCTCTTCTCACCACCCTCTGAGTCTGCATTAGCCAGCCAACTAGCCCTTTCAGCGTCATGTGACCAGCGCGCCCCATGCAGCTTGGCTGGTGTCGTTTCACATGACCCAGGCATGGCCAGTCGTCAGGTTGCACCGCCCTTTGGTTCCCGAGCATGCTGTTTTCTCTCAGCCTTCTCTCCAACCTTAACCAAATCGGCAGCAGCCACCTCGACCGCCCACACATTCCCGGCCAATCAGCTCAGCTGTTTATTTACCAAATGTCTTCACAACAACTACAGCAGCAGCCTTCGGCTAACAAAAAAGCAGGAAAAATCCACAACACCCCCTTCGCCAACCAACTAAATACAACGCAACATCTGGCAAAACCTTTTCAGCAAATTCTTCTTGGCAGTCAGTCCGGCAGCCTCACCTCACCATTTCTAGCTTGTTGAAACCAAAGACTTGTAAGTTTTTCCTGCTTATACAGTTTACTGCTGGTTAAAATAAGGAGTAAGCGGCTTATAAGTAATTACTTTTCTCAATCAAAGGCTGGCTGTGCATAATTGAGTGGTAACGTACATATGTTGCTTGAGAAAACTTTTAAGGGTGATATGGAAGCTCTTACACTGTGAATAATGTAAAAACCAGGATATTTGCATGTGAGATGCCAAACTAAATTTTTAATAAGGCTCTAACAAATGTAGCTTTTCCTTGCCAGAAAAATCCTATCACCTTTAAATGGTTTTACTAACAGTTTTCAAAACTTAAAACAATTACTTTTTGGGATGAACTGGGCCGAGCTAAGGTTATATTTTTTAATTTTTTATTTTTTATAAGAAAATAGTCTAAACACACTCTATGGCATTAAAAATTACAATCACAAATATGCAGTTCTAATGTAGCACTTAATGGCATTATCAATATTGACACTGAGCGCATTTTCACTTTTTTTTTTTCCACTTGATATCTCTTATGTCTTGTTATGGACCTTTTTGGCTTGCATGGGTTCCAAAACATTTGCTCTGTGCTATTTTTTTTTTTTTTTTGGAACCACCTGTGGGACTTTGGTGTGGTGTTCTGGGCAGTGTATTTAGTTGAAATGGAAAGTGTTGCATTGGACAACTCTGCTCTGACGCGTTCTTAGTTAAGTGAATTCGTGGTTGGAAACGTGCTGTTCACACTGAGCTTGGTTTTACTGCCTAATCTTTCCATGCCTTTTACTGGATGATGGATGCCAGTTATTCTTGGCACGTTCCCTGGGCCCAACAGTGAGTTTGACAAGTTGGGAAATGCCTCACCCCACTAAAGCTCAAAGAATGGATAAAGTGCCTCACATTTGGTTTTCTGGTTCTAGATCACCACGAAGGAGAAGTTTCTCCAGGAGCCGCAGCAGGTACGGATCCCTTCCCTGCCCCATGACTGCTCCAGCCTGGGGGGTTGGAAAGAACAGCCCCAAACAGCCCCACGTGTGGGCTCTGCACAATCAGTAGCTTGGTAGAAGAAAAACCAATTTGCTTGCATGCCTTTTACTGGATGATGGATGCCAGTTATTCTTGGCACGTTCCCTGGGCCCAACAGTGAGTTTGACAAGTTGGGAAATGCCTCACCCCACTAAAGCTCAAAGAATGGATAAAGTGCCTCACATTTGGTTTTCTGGTTCTAGATCACCACGAAGGAGAAGTTTCTCCAGGAGCCGCAGCAGGTACGGATCCCTTCCCTGCCCCATGACTGCTCCAGCCTGGGGGGTTGGAAAGAACAGCCCCAAACAGCCCCACGTGTGGGCTGTGCACAATCAGTAGCTTGGTGAAAGAAAAACCGATTTGCTTCTGTCATACTGCTTGCCTGGAATTAGTGAGCTGTTTGAGATTCCAGGGATAGCAGTGGAAAGATACTGAGAACAGAAAGAATTTCCTTTTTGCAGCTGCCTGGCATCTTCTGTTAGTTTTCCCCAAAGTTTAAGTCTTAATATGCTACTCTCTCACATACTGTGAGCATAGGATCATTGAGCCCTGAGGTGGGAAAAGACAATTAAGATTGAGTCCAGGCATAAATCAGAATTGGATTTTGTGGGATTCTGCAAAAAAAAACAAAAAACCCAACCAAACTTCTCCAAGTACTACATGCTTGTTCACAGCACATTATAAGCTGTTGGCTCAGGATGATTATTCTTCCCTCAAGAAAGGGTTAATGGCAGCATTGGTGACAGGCTTCCCGTGGTTGCATAGTTAGAAGCTTTCACTCCTGAAGGGAAGCTCCTCAGGGAGCCTCCTTGGCCTGATGAGGCTTTGCTCTGATGGTGTGGTGTTGTGGTCTGTACCAGGTCCCTCTCCAGAGACAGAAGAAGAGAGAGATCACTCTCACGGGAGAGGAACCACAAGCCCTCTCGCTCCTTTTCCAGGTCTCGCAGGTAAGGAGAGCCTTCAGTGTTCTTGTTCTGAGTAAATGTGAAAGTAACTTTGTGCCTTGTTGGAGAATCACCTCTAGTGTCATAGGAGATTCTTCACCTTAAACAACAAAGTACTCAGTTTTTTTAAATGAACAGTATTTTTAAAATGCTTAAATATCATCTGCTGATTGTGGCTGGGGGACTTAAAGGAAAATCTGCTGTTCCTGACACCTGATGCTAACCTTACCTGTCTGTTGTTCTTCAGTCGCTCCAGGTCAAATGAGAGGAAATAGGACTGTGGGAAGGAGCTGTGTACAGGAAGTCATGAGATCCGAGGCCAGGAGTATGTACAGAACATTGTTTTGTTTTGAGACTTCATAAAGCTTGGTGCATTTTTAAAATGTTTTAGCTGTTGAACTTGCTTTGTTCCTTGTATCTTGTAACAGGTGGCAAATGTAAAGATGTGAATCTGTATATGGTTCTGAGCAGATCCTATGATTTGTAATATTAATGGTTTCCAATGTACCATTAGACATGGAGAGTGTGTGTGTGGAATGACACATGGTCTGTGTTGTGTAGCTGGGAGGGCTGGGCTGGGCTGGGGGTTGCTGGGGCTCAGCTCAAGGAAGTGTGCAGGAATGGTGTGTTCCTTGTGGGATCAGGGCCAGGAGCAGAGCAGGACACAGGTGCTCCATAGCCCAGATCTGGGAAAAAAAGTAGTGAGCCACTGGCAGGGGGAGGGAAAGGGTGGGGGACTACAGGTTCATCCAGCTCCAGTTCTGACTGAGCTGCTTTATATTCCATGAAATAAAACTTTTTAGCTATGGGGTCAGTTAATTTTCTACTTGGTGTGAGTAGAGTCCTTAATTAATGATCGTTGATTGACCAAGTATTCCAGAAGCTCTGGATAGACCAAATCCACAGCAGAACTGACACCTGGAGTGGATGTGTTGTGTCTAATGGTACATTGTAAACATTAGTTATTAAACATTTCTTTACTGTACAAGAATTTTCATGTCACTTGTAAAATGTCTTTTGTGAGATCCTTGGGATTAAAGTTTTGGTTACAACTCGTTGTTCAGTATTTAACTCGTCCCTGACTGTGACAGTCACCCCACCTGGCTGTACCACAGCTGTGAAGTGTCCAGCACAGCTGTGCCTGCTCACCTGTGTGGGGAGGTGCAGGGTGTCACTCCACCTTGGCAGTCAGATCCTGTTCTACAGGTTCAGCTGGGCTGCTCAGCAGCTAAAACCACCTGACTTCTTGCCTACCAGTGAGCCCTGCAGTGATTCCTTAAAAAACCAGCTGGGGATGTGAAGGTTCACCATGAGCTTGTGTGCCAGCTGTGGGCTGGGAACAGCAGCTAAGGTATTCATCCCATCTCAGTCTGGAAACCAGAACTTACCCTGAAAATTCAGTTCCTGTAGAAATGCAGCATGGCTGGAGGGCAGGTGGAGCTGCCACGCTGCCCAAAGGCTCCCTTGCACCTGAATCCCAGATTGCTCCATTGGATCAGTTGTGTGGTTTAGATTAAATCCCTCATGAGAAACACCGGTGGTGGAGTTTCCTTTGCTTGGTGCTTTCCAGGCAGGGACAGGGAGATCATGAAGCTGTAAGGGAAGGATGTGCTGGTGCTGCTGAGCTCAGTGTCTGGATGGATTTATATTTCTAATGACTTAGTGTTGGTTGGGCTGGGTCTTGAAAGCCTCTCTCAGCCCCTCTGAGGTTCTGTTGATGAGTTAAAGACTGCATGTTGCTGTGACTCCCACCTCGTGTCCCAGAAACGCAGGGTGGCCGCAGGTGCTGCGAGAGGCACAGCCCGAGCTGCCCCTGGAGCGGGATTCAGCGGTGAGCTGGGAATGCCCGGCCCATCCCGGCTTTGCGGGCCCCGTTTGACCGGCGGAGGGTGAGGAGCGGCGGGTGGAGCCGGGCCGGGCCGTGCAGTGCTGCTGGTGCCCGGCAGAGGTCAGCGCGGGGCCTGTTCGCTCTCCAGACACCCCGGCCCGGCTCCGGGAGGGGCCGGGGGCTGCCCGGGACCCCGGCCCAGCTCCGGGGGGCTGCCCGGGACCCTGCTTGGTTCCGTTCCTTTTCCCTACATGCCTCTGGCAGTGTCAGATGTGCAGAAGGGTCAGAGCTCGTGGTGCCTCTGCCGGCTCAGACTTTCTTTCTGTGGTTACCTGGGGGAACAAGGAGCCTTCAGTAGTTCAGCTACTGCAGGGAGAGAAATCTGAAGTGCCAGAGACAGTGGGAAGCAGGTTGTGGTTTTCATACGCAACAGGCTTGTGGAACTGGAAGCATTTCAGTTTTAGGTTTCTGACTATTTTACTCCCCAGCTGAATGAAGAAGTTGCTCCTTAGATGAGAAGTGTGCTGGTTTTATGTAATCAGGCAGAGGTTTGAAGGGGAACACAACAAACAGCTTCTAGAGAAAGATGGAAAATGTATAAATATTTACAAACACTGACTGGACAGCCCTTCCCACAGGGTGTAGGTAAGGAGCTATTTTTGATGTCCCAGCACATTTGTGGATTTCAGGCATCTCCTTCCTGTCTGAGGGAGTGACCAGCCTGGGAGTGTTGTGTTTAAAAAGTTTGCTCTCAAATTAAATGTACAAGGAAGTGTTGGTGTTCTAAGGCCAGGGACGTCCCTTGCCTCTCCCTGAAGATTCTGACACAGGAAGAGTCACCAAGCAGTCTGTCCCTACACTTCCAAGGCTCCTTGGTAGAACCTCAGCCACAGCCCTGCTCTGGAAACCCCTGCAGTGATGGAGCAATTGCTGCTGCCTGGCACCTTCCAAATTGTTTCAGGGCCTGGTTTCATGGTGCTGACAGTAATGATTTACAGTGTTTCTAATTTGGGGAGAGGTTTAGCTGCCCCTGCTTCAGGCAGAGGCATCCTGGGGTTAATCCTCAGAGGTCCTCAACAGTGCCCGAGCACATCCTGGTTATTTTGTACACTCTCCCTGGGGAGAGCATTGTATGCAAATGGGTTTGCAAAGAAGAGGATCTTGTTTTTTTCTTTTTATGTACATGCTGCTCTTTGTTTATGAGCAAAGATCATGTTAAGAATGTGCCTTGTACTTAGAAAGCAGAGAGGTTAAGGATGTCCTTGCTTTGGTTGGGATTTGTTCCACCAGCCTTCAGACAGGGTCGTGCTTGGGTGAAGTTGTGATCATCCCAAGCTCTGTCAGTGCTTCTGGTTAGGCTGCTCCATGTTTCAGGATGACGTGTCCATGTACATATGCCAGTTAGGACAAAAACTGGAGAAAAGGAAGACTGATGGCTGATGTTAGAAAAACAAGGAAAAAATCCCATGAAAAATAGATTAGTTTTTGTCTGTTCCACCAGGTTTTAGGGTACCTTATCCTGTCAGAGCTGGCCCTGTTCAGAAAGCTGAGGGGAGCCAGTATGGGTCACAGCCAGTGTTGATTTCAAAGCTGAGCCTTGGGAAGGATTGCTGCTTCCCTATGCTAAACCCCTCTCCAGAGGTGCAGCCTGGCAGTTTCTGGTTTCTCCTCTAATAAATTGATTTGCTTTCCCTCTATGAGCAGAAAAGAGCTGCAGAGTCCAGAGCCAAACATTGCTCTGTGAAAGAAGGGCATTTTTCCTCTTGGACAAACAGGTGTGCTGTGTTACCCCCTCATCCTCCAAACCCACTCTGGTTCTGGAGCTTTGCTCTTCTGTCCTCCAGGCACAGCTGGAGCTGCAATGATGGAAGGGCCTTGCATTTCATCCTCTGCCGTTGCATTTCCTTCTTTTTGAAACCAGAGAGACACCACACAATGCCCATGGACCTTCTGCAGCAGCCTGGGGTGGGTTATACCTTGTAGCTCTGAACCTCTCCTGCTTTGGTGGGTGTCTGGCAGCAGAACCCCAGTGCTGGAAGGATCTTTTGACCTAGAGATGTTTTCAGGGTTTTGTGTTTATTAATAAAATCATGGAATCACTAAGACTGGAAAAGCCCTCTAACATTGAGTCCAACCGTTTCCCCGACAGTGCCTGAGCACTTCTGCAGCTTTTGACTGCTGTTATCACCTCTTTTCAGTTTCCAGTTTTACTTTCATTTGCCATGATGTCATCACCATGAGCTGCCTCAATGTCTCTTGATACACAGATCCTCAAAGTGGCTGAATGTTGGACAGATGTATTCCTGCTGGATTTAATCCCTGTACCCCTGTTCAAATCCTGCCCCAGAAATACTTTCCCTAAAACCTGAGCTGCAGTCCCTCTCACAGGTCAGCCTGCTCTGGTGCTGTCACAGTGCAGAGTCTCTGGGCTGAAAAAAACCCAAGTGAAACAACTGGAGCATCAGCCCATTTTGTAAACAAAGGGCTGGAGGGCAGGAGTGCAATTCCAGTCGCTCCAGTTGGACCTTAGCTCCTGCACAGGGCAGTGGCACTGTGCTGTACCTGCCAGAAAGGCAGCTCCCCACTGCCTGCTGCTGCAATGCAGCTGCCTGCACCTTCACCCCTCAACCTGCCAGAAAGAGGCAGAATGAAGCCAGTTTTTGTTTGGCCGTGCTTTGCAGTCTGTCAGGGGCTTGCCAGAGCTGAAGCCTTATCCCAGGCTCTGACATGAGAAGTGTTCTGGCTTCCTCCAAGCACCATCACTGTCTGGGGTTACTCTTTCGTTTCTGCAGTTTCACTGGGGCATGGCCACGAGTTCCTCTGTTAATGCCTTTCAAACAAACACGGCCGGGGACTAAAATAAACACAGCATCCAGACAAATATAAAATAGACATGCAAGAGGAACACTATGTTCGTTCCCAAGTGATTCATGTGGCTATTATTTAATAATTTAGTGGCTGACATAACTCGGAGTTGAACAAATCTTCACATTGATTCGGGTGGTGTTTCTGCTTGCTCCTCTCAGTCATTTTAGCCGTCAGATTTTCTGTGGGAGTGATCCCAGTTGGAAAAGTGAAGCACGTGTCCTTCCTGTCTGGATCGTGTCACCATGGCCAGTGGGAACCTGGCTAGTCAGGGACAACCTCCCTGAGTAAATTCCTCTTGCTCCAGTCCCACTGTTTTCTTGGGCATTTTTCTGGGTAGCACAGAAGTTGTCATGTGCCAGTGGCTGATGCCAGCCCCAGAAGAGCCCGAGGTGTGTGACAGGCCCTGGCAGCCCCAGCGCTGCGTCGGGCCGCGCTATCGGGGTGCAGCAGGGGGGTCAGGGTGGGGCACTGTGTCACTCAGGCTGTCACTTGGGGAGATCACCCCTGCCAGCTGTGAGACAGGCATTATCTCCTTGTGGGCAGAGGCTGCTTAGGACATGAATATTCAAAAATATTCAGCAGGAAGTCTCGGCGCTGTCCCTGCCCTCCCTGCTGATGGAGGGTTTGCTGTCAGTGTTTGATGCCATGTGTTTGCAGTCAGTGTTTCACTGAATCCCAGAATGGTTTGGGTTGGAAGGGACCTTAAAACTCATTTCATTCCACCCCTGCCATGGGTGGGTACACCTTCCACTAGCCCACATTGCCCCAAACCCCATCCAACCTGGCCTTGGGCACTTTCCAAGGCTGGGGCAGCCACAGCTGCTCTGGACACCCTGTGCCAGGGCCTCAGCCTCATTGCAGGGATGGATTTGTGCCAAACACTAGTGTTATTGCACCTTGCGCACTGGCTGCTGCTCTTCCTGGTGCTGGATTGATCAGCTTTTCATGCACTTGTACTATAAACTTTGTGGGAGGAGGCTGTCCCAGCTGGGGAGATAAGCTCCAGGTGTGGTTTGCTGCCATTCCTGCCAAGCTGTCCTTGCAGCTGCCTGGCTGACACGTGCCACTCAGGAACTCGTGGATGAAACTCCGCCAGGTTTGGAGCCAGGAGTTCCCCTGTGCAGGGAATGTTTGACAGGGACCCATGGGGTGTTTTTTGGTCTATAGATATTTTCAGTGTTTCCTGTTTCATAGAATCATGAAATCATTTAGGTTGGAAAAGCCCTCTAAGATCATCGGGTGTGTTCCCCCAAGCACTGCCAGGTCCAGCACTAACCCATCCATACTTTTTTTTGAAATATGTCCAGGGATGGTGACTCTGCCACTGCTCTGGACAGCCTGTGCATGTGCTTGACAACCCTTCTGGTGAAGGAATTTTTGCTAATACCCAACCTAAACTTCTGGTGCAGCTTGAAGCTGTTTTCTCTCGTTCTATCCCTGTTCCCTGGCAGCAGAGCCCAACCCCCCTAACTGTCCCCTCCTGTCAGGGGTTGTGCAGAGCCAGAAGGTCCCCCCAGAGCCTCCTTTTCTCCAGGCTGAGTCCCCACAGCTCCCTCAGCCACTCCTGGCTCCAGATTCTTCCCCAGCTCTGTTCCATTCTCTGGACACACTCCAGCCCCTCAATGTCTTTGTTGCCATGAGGGGCCCAAAACTGAACACAAGGTGTGGCCTTAGCAGTGCTCAGCACCCGGGCAGGGGCACTTCCCAGCTTTAAAACATCCCTCCCTTTGTCTCCCTCCTGCTCCCATTGTGGGTTTACAGTTGGTAATCTATAAATCTCTCAGTATTCTGCAAAGCTGAGGTTTGTGCAGAGGTGGGAAAGGCTCTGGTGCACCATCACTGCTGGTGGGTGAAGTACAGAACATTTTAAACCCTGTGGCACTGCTGACCACAGCCCCAGGTTCCAGCAAATTTTCTTTTTTTCCCTGAAACTGAAAGAGAAAGTTTTATTTTGGCACCTGGAACTCCCCAGCTTTAATTTCTGTGGATCTGGGCAGAGCCCCTCCAGTGTGTGGAGCACGTGCACCCCCTGGCCCAGCTCGGGGGGCAGCGGGGTGAAAGCTGCTCCTCCAGCCCCGCTCCCGGAAATCCTGCTCGACTGGCTGACATGGAGGAGAAAAGTGCAATCGACCCTTACCCCGTGTCAAGGTGGTGGCTGCCATATCCTCACCCTGCCTTAATTGCCATCTCAGCTGTCCCCTCCCATCACCTCTGCTCTGGGCTGTGCATGAGTCATTGCGCGTGGCAGGGCTCTGTCTGTCTGTCTGTCTGTCTGTCTGGGGTCTGCTCCTGCCCTCCTACAGATCCCATTTCGTGGCATGCTCAGGGTCTGCCTGCCCCTGGCTCTGCCCCTTCCCTCCCCACGCCCAGCCCCACTCCTCGCCCCCCAGCACAAAGTGAATCACGAGGCTGTGCTGGACTGGGGCATTCCCGAAAGGTGTGGCTGGAGATCCCAGGAGATGGTGACACACGCTGAGCCAGCGGGTGTTGGGATGGGCAGGCAGGCCAGTGTGCACGTCCCAGAGCCCAGGTTTGTGTGGGACAACCCAAACTCCCAGCACTTGAGAGGGGAGATGCCCAATCCTGGTGTCTGGGTGCTCCAGGCAGAGGGTGCCCCATGGAATGGGGTTGTTTCAGAGGTGACATCGTGAGCAAGTGCTCAGTCAGAGCTCCCCATCCTCATCTCGTGCCTATAAAGGGCCAGATCGAGCTCCCAATGGATTTCAAACCATCCATGGCTTGGAGAGCAGCAAACCCCTCAGCCACACGTGCTGTGGCATTGGGAAGAAGTTACATCCATGGACAGCTTCCAGGGGCTGCATGGACAGGAGCAATCCTGCCTCACTCTCCCTCCACTCGCTTATCCTGCTGGGGAAGGTCCTGCTCTTCCTCCCTGAGATGCCCCTGGGGAACTGCTGGCTGTAAAACAACCCCCAGGGGGTGTTTTGGATGGAGCTCATTCCCTGCAGGAAGCACTGCAAGAGGCTGGAGCCGCTTGTCCCCGGCTCCCCGAGGGTGTCTGTGTCCCCTCCGGTGCCTGCCCTGTCCTGCCGTGCTCGGGGCCGTGGGCAGTGAGGTGGAGCAGCAAGGGAATAAAGGGGCAGCCGGGTGCAGGCTGTGGAGCCAGGTACTGCGGCTGCACTCCCAACAATGAGGCCTTTGCTGCCAGCAAAAAAACCCCACAAAGCTTCCAAGCTGCTCATGGAAAGTCAGTGAAGCAATTACGTTAATGACTGTGAATGGGGCTAAAAACAATCTTGGATGAAAATGAGTGAGGGGCCGAATGAAGCGGCCGATTCATAGCCTGGCTCTCGCATCCAGGAATATTTCCAGTAAGCAAAGGCCTTGTTTTAGGACTGTCTCATCCCTATTTGTGCTTGGTGGGACTCTATTTCCACTCTGCTGGCTCTGGTGTCTCATCAAAATGCCTTCATAAATGGGGCAAACAAGGGCTGGATATGGCAGGGGAACAGTCAATTAACACGATCTGAGTTCTTTTAGGGGCAGAGTTAATCAAGCATTCAGCGTTTTGTCATTCTTGTCTTTCTTTCCTGGGAAAATCCTATTAGTATAAAATCACTTAATAGGGCACTTCAAAGAGCTGATGGGAAAACAGGCTGCACTGGGATGCAAACGCCCTCCAGCTGAACACTGGGTTCATTTAGACTTCTGCTGGAGCGTGAGGGTTTCATTAAGAGCCTTCACGTTTCCCACTTAAAAGAAAAAAGCTTGTTAGCAGAGATAATAAAAAAAAAACCACAGAGAAAAAACTCTTGGTGATTTGAATCTTGCTGAAGAGGCTTTTTAGTGCTGGAATACTCAGGACTTTGTCACTGGCAATCTGCTGTCCTGAGTTGAGTAATTTCCACCTGCCTGGGATGTTCTGGCAAATAAAAGCTGTTTGAGGAGGGGAAAAAAATCACCCCCGTACCCCATGGAGGAGGACACAGCCCTGGCTGGACATTTGGGGTGTAGGATGGTGTGTTCTGCAGGACTGAACCCCAGCCCCATGTGCTTCTCTCCCCACTCTCTGTGCTGGGGCAGAGGTCCTGTGTTAGTTCCCCCCATTTTCAGAAATTCACCTTTTTCCAGAGTTTATGTTAAAAAATAAATGTGCCCTGATCTCTGCCATCTCCTTCCCAGAAGACCCGAGGGATGCTCATCTGCCCAAATCTTTGCTGTTTTCCCCTCTGTGCTGGTTGATCTAACAGGAATATTACTTCCCCACCCCAAAAAAAAAACTTTTCACATAGACCTTTGACCACTAAATCTCCAAACCATGCAGAATCCCTACACGCCTGAATCTGTGTGCCTTTAAAACAGTCCTGATGAGCACGGGGTGGACCTCAGTGTGTTATTCCTGTTACAAATAAAGTTGGCTTTCGTAGGCAAGTTTATGAATTGTTAATTATGTAACTTTATTCTGAATTGTTAATTAATGTAATAAATTGGTATACCTAATTTATATAATAAGTTATGAAGTAATAAGTGATGGAGTTAAATGTACTGATATGAGTGTGTGCCCACTAGAAGGAGGGGGGCAGTGAGGGCTAGGTGAGAGAATTTTCTAGGAAGTTACCTCATGAGATGATAGCATTAATATGGATGGTGACTGGAAGATTTGCCAGGCAATGAGGCCTCGGAATTCCAAAATGATTGGCCAAGAAAGCCCCATCTTATGGACCAACCAGCAACGAGAAAAAGGACCAATTAACACGTGCATTGAAAACACACCAATGCTGCACCTTTAATAGACTTTAAAAGCCCTGGTGCTGAGCACCTGGGGTCTTTCAATGGTACTTAGGTCCAGAGAAACACCTTGCTGCAGAAAAACTGTTAGTGTTACTTCTGGCTGGTTGCGTAGGCCTTAAGTTTACCTTGGGGCCTCGTCCTCTGTTCTTGGATTTAATAAACAGGCACTTTTTCTTTTCAGGATCATCAGCCTCCTTTAATTTCTTTTTGCCTGTTTACTACATCCCTGTAAACACAGTTCCACATTTTCCCGTTCTCCATCCTACCCAAGGCTGGAGCATTCCCTGATCCCTCCATCCGACCCAAGCCAGCCGTTCCCTGCTCCACGGGAATTGCCACCCGTGTCCCCGTGGCTTTTGGGGTGCTGCTTCCCGAGGCAGAGGAGGACACGGGACAGGGACGAGCCCCAGTCACAGCGATGTGCCCAGGCACGTTCCCTGTTCCCTGACGTTTCCCTGGCTGTGTGTGGATGGGCTGAGTCACACCCCGCTCTGCCTGCTGTCAGTGCTGTGTTTGCTTCCGTGTCTGCCGAGGCTTCCACTCCCTTTGGCTTCTGCAGGACCCACCTGGGAGATCCCCTGGGAACGAAACGCTCCCGAGGGCTCCCTGCAGCCAGTGCTCGGTGTTTGGGTGTCCCCGATGCTGGGAAGGAGGTTCCTTTGAAGGCTGTCTAATGTATTCCTTTTGCTTCCAGGCATTGGGATGGGTTATTCAAGGAAATGATAAACAAGGATTTTCTCCCACGAACACACTCCTCCCCGGTGGGGCTTGGGAGCCCAGGACAGGGGAGGTGACAAATCCCACACTGTGGCTATAAATGGTGAGAAGGAAATAGCCCTCGGCTCTGATCCTGGTCCCAGGATGTGTCTGCCTTCCCCCTCCCCATTCTCCTCCTCCTCCGTGTTGTGGGATCAAACACCATGAATCACCTTTAGGATTTTCTATTTTTTTTAAAGTTCTTGTATCGCCTTCTTAATCACTCTTCCCCCTACCCCCCAGTCCTTTTTTTTCCTCTGGTAATGCCACTGCAGACGTGCCCATGGACTTCCTGACCCAGACCCTGACGCCATCCCTCTCCCCACTTCCCATTTCCAATAACCACTGGCTGAGGTCTCCTCGGATGCCGGCGTGGCTGGAGCTCCCCTCTCCCGGAGGAAGGGAAGCGAGAGTGGAGTTTGCAAGAGCCAGAAACCCCCCCATATCCCCCCAGGGTGGGGAGTGAACCCTCACCCATCAAAAAATCACTGAGAGTTGCTTTCCTAAGGGAAAATCTACATTGACTGATTTTCTCACTGGTTCAGTCCTGGGGTAACCCCTGGTGTAACTGGGACATCCCCAGCAGCCAGGCTGGCTGGCTTATCTCACTTTTTGAATCCCTCAGTCTTGCACCAGTGGCTCTGGGGCCACTCTGGGTTGCACAAGCTCCTTCCTCTGCCACTTCAAAAAGCTGCTGGTTTGATGGTCCCATTTCCTTCTGTGCACTGGGGGGCAGGAGGGAGGGGGTCTTCTATGGGAAAAAGGGATGTGTTTTAATCAGGGAGCATCCTCTGGTAAATGCTGATTCATCCCACTCCCAGGTGGCACTGGAGCTGCCCTGACCCGGGGGATGCCAGGCTGGGGCGGTGCCGATTGCATCCCTCACATCCAGAGGGAGCAAACCCACACCTGCAGCTGGCACAGGGCTGGAGCTTGGCAAGAAAATGATCCACAAGCACCCAGCGCTGCAGCTTCCTCTGCATGAAGTTCTGAAGGCTGCTCCTTGCACCCAGGAGCAGAAATTATTCCTAGGTGGAAAAACCAGTGACAGCTTCCCTGTCCCGACTTGCCCCCTCCTCTCCTTGCCTATTGCAAACAGAAAGACAGGATTAATTTTGGAGCCTTTAAGTACAGACTGCATCTTTCCAGGATGGGGTTTTGGCAGTGTAGCATGAATTTAAGATGATTTCCCATTCCCCATCCTCCTTTCACCTTTCCCGTCCCTCTGGCTGTGCTTCTCTGGGGGATTCAGCCACCACTGAACCAAATTCCTGCACCTTGGCACAGCTCCACAGAGTGGGGACGAATAATTGTGAAATACTCCAGCAGCTTGTGGCAGCCTCCAGCCAAACATGCCCAAACATATTTCCAGCTGCTCTGGCCAGTGGGAAGCTGCTGCTCCAGCTGGAAAAAGCAGGAGTGGTCTGCACACCAAGGGTCCTCCTCAGCACCCCGGTACCTGCTGCCTCCAGGGGCTTTCAAGGAGACCTGGCATTCCCAAGGGATCACTTTAACATGGCCTTTGTCACTTGGAATTGTGCTGCCACCTCCTTGTGCCCACGGGAGCAGGTCGTGTTTGTCTCTGTGTGCCCCAGCCGTGAGGGCACTGCAGGACACTGCCCCTGTGCCCTGCTGGGCTGGCTCTGAGGGCATCCCTTCCCTTCTCAGGCTGCCAGGCAGGGATGGAGCCCCCAGCCAGGCTCAGGGCAGCTCCCTCCAGGCCCAGCAGAAGCTGACCTGTCTTCACACCTTCCCTCGGATGCTTTTTCCAGCTAAGCCACAGATCCCCTCGAATCCTTGCCTCAGCTTCCTGCAGGACATGCACAGACTTGTTCCTCCTCTTCACCCCTGCCTGGACATCTGCAGGACTCAGAGCAGCAGATCCTACTCCAAACACTTTTTCTACCCACAGTGGGTGCTGGGGTTCAGCTGCTGGGGCAGAGCCAGGCTTGGGGGAGACAATCCAGCTGGGGAGGCCTGGGATGGCCCAGGATGGGTTGGGCAGTGCCTGGGGGCCAGGGGAGAATCATCACGGTGTGATTCTCAGGTTGGCATCCTGAGGGGCTGAGCCACCCCTTCTTTAACCCATTAATCTCCTTCCTGCAGTGGCCCCATGGGTGGGACAGCCTGGGTAGGACAGGACCCCCTTCGAGCTGCCTGAACTCCTGCATGTCCCGGCTGGAATGTGGCACCCCTGGATCCTCTGCAGGGGGCTCCTTGTACCCTCCAACAAGGAGATCTCTGGCTCCCTCGCGGGGCCATCTCCCTGTCCCCTGACCCCTCTAGGGAGGGAGTCTCTGCATTTCCTCATGTATTCCCTGATGGGGGGATCCCTGCACCTCCCAGGGAGGGAGGGGGGCCCTGGATCTCCTGGCTGAGGTTTCCTGCGTCTCCTGGCTGAGGTTTCCCTCTGGTCCCTGATGCCGGGTCCCTGCACCCACCTAGGAAGGGGTTCCCCCTATCCCCTGATGGGGGCCCCTCCATCTCCTGCTATAGGGGCGTCCCTGCACTCCCCAAGGAGGGGGTCCCCGTATCCCCTGACACAGGTCCCCGCCGTCCCCAGTAAGGGGGTCCCGGTGCCCACAGTCCTGGCATGCCCGGGTCTCCCCTGGCACCGCGCACATTCCCAGGAACCGGGAGATGGGAGAGGAAGCGGCGGTGGGGGCGAGGAGGCACACGCAGAGCGGGGGGCTGGTCCGGGGCGGGGCGGGAGGGAAATCCCGGGCCACGCCGGGCCCGGCCCCGCCTCGCCGTCCCCATAAAGGCGGCGGGAGGCGGCGCGCACGGGCACAAGCGCGGGGACGGCGGTGAGTGCGGGCGGGGACGGGCGGCTCCGGTCCTTCGCTGGCCGGGGAGGGAGGGCGAGCGCCGGTTTCCCCCCGGGAAGCGCCGGTGCTTGGAGCGGGGGGAACGCCGTAGCGGGGGCGGCTCCGCCTGGAGCCCAGCGCTGGGGGAGAGCAGGGCGCGCCCGGTGCCGGGGCTGGCGGTGCCGGGGCTGGCGGTGCGGAGCCCCCCGGGAGCCGCCGGAGCCCCCGGGGGATGCGGAGCCCCCGGGCTGGGTGGCTCTCGTCCCCCGGTGGCGGCGGTGCGGGGCGCGGTGCGGTTCGGTGCGGGGCGCGGTGCAGGGGAGGCTGCGGGCGCGGTCCCGGTCCCGCCGCCGAGCATCCTGCTGGTCCGGGCGGGTCCGGTCCCCCACCCACCCCGTGCCAGCCCCCCGGACCCGTCGGTGTCACGCACCGGGCGTTCTCTGCGCGGGATCAGCGGCTTCAGCCACTCCCGGCTGCGGGTGCCCCCCGCCCGTCCTGCTCGCCCAGCCTTCCCCAAACTGGTGTGACTGGTCCTGGCTGTCACAGGTGTCTGTGGAGCCCCGCTGGGTGTTCCCCAGGGGTGCTCTCATCACCCAGCCCGGCTGGCAGAGGTTTTGATGGGGCCGTGCACCTGCCGCTTCCTCGCCCAAATCTTGGGGTGCTGCCGGGAGCCTCGGAGCCCTTGCCGGGCAGAGGTCGCTGGAAGCGGCACCAGCCCCATGGGAGGGGACGATGACCCGGCCCCGGTCCCTCCCTCGTTGGTGGCTTTGGCAATCTGCAGCCATGAGTCAGGGCGAGCGTGTTATCTTGAGGCTCCAGGGTGGCACCTGAGTCGCGTCGGTGACCTGAGAATGGGGACATGGGCTGGTGACGCAGCAGGGAGGGCCGGGGGGTGTCTGGTCAGGGTGACGGAACGTGTCCCCCTCCCGCCACCTGCCCGGGCTTGCCTGGACATGCTGGGACTTGCCTGGCAGTGAGGTCACCCCTGTCTGTGTGCTCAGACTGCCCGGAGATAGGAAGCTGCATTTCTATTTTTACTCGAGGTGCTGAGTCTGAGCGCAGGGTACCCACGGGGGTGGCCACAGGGACTGAATGTGGCCCCCAGCCCCGGGCTGGGCACTCCCCAGCTGCCCACTGGCACACTGGGATGGTGACGTGCCTGGTAATGGGATCATTGAATCATTAAGGCTGGAAAAGATCTCCAAGATCCTCGAGTCCAAAATTTGACTGATCCTCAGCTCGTCAGCTAGACCAGAGCTCTGAGTGCCACATCCACTCGTTTCTTGCACGCTTCAAGGCGTGGAACGTGAGGAAGACAATGTGGCACAGGCAGTCCAGAGGGGCTGCAGGTGCTGAATTTGGGGACAAATCTTCCCTGCAGGAGGCTGAGAAGTGACTTCTTGGGGAAGTTTGGGGATGGGGAGGATCTTTTGTGGCCTGGCTTTGAGAGTCCCAGATGAGGTGGGAAATGGGAGCTATGAATCTTCCTTTTTTAAGCTGATTTAATGAGTGGCTGTCGCAGAGGGGGCAGGCCTTAGCTCTGAAAACTCAAATCCCAGAGCAGTGCTGACTCTTATCAGCTGGACTCAATGATCTTTTAGGTGTTTTCCAACCTTTAGAATTCAGATTCTATGTCAAAGTTCCTCATAAGTGGGGTGTAGTGAGGGGTCCTTTATCCCCACGTGTGTCAGGGGAAGGACTGCTCGGATGGAAAGGCTTTGTCACTTACTGGGAAGGTCAAGGCTTTTGGCACCGATTTGAAAAAAAACAAGGTCTTGTTTTTGGTTACCCAACAGCTCCTTGCAGATAAGGAGGGTGGTCAAGCTTGTGGCATGTTCTTGCAGTTCCTTGAAGCTTTCCTTACCACTGAGTCTGAGTTCTTGAGATGAAGAAACTGGCCAGAAAAACATCCTGTTGCTTCACTTGCCCGTGCGCCAACTTGCCCTTGCCTGCATGCGAGTGGGAATGAGCAGGCTGGGCAGTGTCTGGGGACAGGGGAGCATCATCCTGCTGTGGCTCTGAGGCTGGCACCCCGAGGGGTGTTGTGGGTGGAGTGGTGAGGTGCTGGATGCCCTGACCTGGCAGGGCTCTGCCTGCTAGAGGAGGAGTAGGGAATGTTGACATCTGCACCTTCTGTCTCGCACTGGGCTGTGTCTGACCTCGGCTGTGCTCAAGCTTTGCTAAAATCTCCAAAGTCAGGGTCCAGATGTGTCAGTCCCCTCTGGGTTGCCTCACTGCAGACCCAGCCCAGCTTGTCCCACCTTGGCTACCGTGTGCTTTGCCCTGGTGGCCAGCACTCCCTGTGTTTGCCCCCCTCATCCCAGCCCCTGTAACTCGCTCTGGTTTCCCTGCAGCCGTCACGATGCCGCTGTCCCAGAGCAGGGCTGGGCAGACCCCGTGCAGCAGCAAGGCCTGCAGGAACCTCTTTGGCCCCGTGGACCACGAGCAGCTCCAGCATGACTTTGAGGACAGCATAAAACAACAGCTGGAAGAAGCTCAGCAGCGCTGGAACTTCAACTTTGAGACAGAGACTCCCCTGGAAGGGCCGTTCAAGTGGGAGAGGATCCTGGTGGCTGAGCAGCCGCCCCAGGAGGCTCACAGCCTGGTCAGGGCTGTCATCAGCAGTGACAGCAGGAGCTCTGTGGCCCACAGGGTCCCCCCCAAGGAGCGTGTTGGCAGGATTTGCCCCGAGGAGGCTCAGCAGAGCTCGAAGGTTTACAAGGGTGGTTCCCTGCAGAGCTTGAAACGTGGGCAGACCACGATCAAAGGTGAGTGCTGGGGGTTGGGGTCACTCCCTGGGGGCTTGGTGGCATTGATGTCATGGCAGGGACAGACAGAGGGGACTTGGGTGCCAGAGCCCTGCCTGGCTCTTGGGCATGGGGAGGGCACCACCCTCCCTGGATCTCTCCTGGGGAAGCAGAGCCCATCTTCCAAAGGGAAAAAGGCCACCACCTGGGTGCCTTTTGGCTGCTAGGGTTTGTGCAGGGGACTGGCATTGGGCCTGTCGGTTTTGTAGCTGAAGATGCCTCCAAATTTATCACCTTCAGTTCCAATGGCCCGACCCAGTCATAGAATCACAGAATGTTAAGCGGTTGGAATGGATTTTAAAGATCATCTTTAAGGTCCTGTGGGCAGGAACACCTCCCAGTAGCCCAGATTGCTCAAAGCCTTTATCCAACCTGGCTTTGAACACTTCCAGGGTTGAGGCACGCAAAACCTCCCTGGGCAACCTGTGCCAGTATCTCACCTCCCACACAGTGAAAAATTTCTTCCTGTCCTCCATGGTCAGGGCCTGGAGTAGAGCTGCAGATGAGACAAAGAGCAGAGATGATGCAGACTTACAGCTCTGCTCTCCAGCAGCTCTGCACGGGGGCTTTAGGGTGAAACCCACCTGGGCTGGGCTTGGGGTGCCTCCCTGGGGACACCTCCCTCTTCCTGCCTTGCTGCTCCCAGCGGGCTGGAGCCACTTTCCAACCCTTTCCTTCTTCCTTCCAGACTTCTACAGTGCCAAGAGGAGGATCGTCCCTGCCCGGCCCCGGCCGTGACTCGCTGGGGCAGTGCTGCCCCCGGGGCGAGCGTGGCTCCCCTGCCCTGTGCTGTGCTCTCCTGTAGCAATGTAGAGTCTGTAGTTCCCTATTTATGAGTTGCTCTGGGGTCCTGAGGGACCTTCACTGTGTGCAATGTGGAGGAGGAGCCCCACGGTGGGCTGAAGGAGGACTGAGATGGACCTGGTGGGATTAAGGCACTGCCCTGCCTGCAGAGAAGTGTCCTGTGCCCTGTGCCTGTGGGTCCAAACGCCGTCCTTGTGCTGTCCTGCTGTCCAGCCAGGGTCTGTCCCCTGCTTATGGGCCGGTCCTGGGGGACACTTGTGTCCCCACCACCTGGTGGCACCAGATATCTTTAAGAAACGTCACTGGTGTGGTTTGTAGAGCCCTGGGACACCCCTGCTGCTGGCACATGGGGGTGGCCCTCTGTCCCAGCAGGCTGGACCCGAGCACTTGTCCGTGTGTGGGAGCAGAGTGACGTGGAGGCTGCTCCTTCCCACGGCTCTGGGCAGAGGCAGCTGTTCCCTGGACAAACCTTCCTTGGGGTGACTCCCCGGGAACAGCCACCAGGGACCAGCAGTGCCCCCAGGAGGCTTTGGGATCCCCTGCACTCTGCTGGCCCCAAATCCCACTTTCTCACCTTGTTGTTGGCTTGTTGAGTGGTGCTGCTTGCCCCCATGCCCCTGCCTGCCTCAACACTGACACTGGGCTGGGGAGCCCCTGCTCTGGCTCTGCTGGGCTCCTCTAGGAAGAAGTCCTGCTCAGCAGCAGGGATGATGCTGAAATAAGGAATTGTAGCTTGTTTTCCTGGACTTTTTCTCTTTTGGGGCTGGCGGGGAGAGGACCCTCAGCTGGCTCTGCTCTGGGACCGAGGGATGGCCTGGATCAGAGGCTGCTCAGTTCCAGCACCGAAGGATGAGTCCCTGAGGGACTCGACACTGTCAGGTCTCGGCACTTTCGTGGAGTTCATCTGCTGCTCTGCTGGATTTGGACTCTGGAAACTAGTGCAAGATGGTCCCAGGAAGAAAAGGGACAGGGTTGATCTCCCACCTTGCACCACCATGCACTTTGCTGTCGGTGAAGCTGCCAAGCTCCCAGCACTAAATGTTTATTTATATTTAAAATAATGCTATGAAGTGTATGTGAGGAGAGGGGAAATACCTGTTTGACTGTAAGTGTTAACTCTGAATAAACACCTGTGCAAAGGCATTCTGGGTTAATGTGGGATGGGGAGCAGGGCCTGGCTTGGGGAGGGGGTGTTCCAGGGGCTGGGGATCCCTCTGGGGGTGCAGCCCTGAGCTGGCATCTGCCTTTTTGAGGGCTGAGAGGAATAAAGCCTTGCCACAACCTCTGTGCTTGACCCCATTCCCTGGGGACTGGTCTGGTGCTGCCACCATGTCCCCAGCAGAAGCCAGTGCCACCTGTGTGGGCTGTCCCTGTGGCCCCTCTGTTGCCCCCATGATTCCCCCTTCTCCCTGTGACCCTGTTCCCCCTCACCCTCACCACCCAGGCCCGTGGTGATTCCCCTCCAAGCTGCTCCCCTCCCTTACCCCTTTAGAGGGGTGCTGGGGGCCCAGGCCCACAAGGGTGACCCACGCTGTGGGATGGGGACACCGGCATGTGCTGGCACTGCTGCTGGAACGTGCAGTGGCATTTCCTGAGGTGGGGCTGTGAGCCCAGGGGAGTCAGGGATGTCTCTACCCCTGGCTGCTTCCTTGGAGGACTGGGCAAGGCTTGGATGCAGACTCAGGCTCTGGTTCATGTCATAAATTACCTCATTTGGAGAGGATCCAGCTGAAAAGAAAGCTGATGGCAATGAACAGCTTCATGTCATTGTTCAGCTGAGGATCCCTAAAGCATTTGCTGTCCCTGGAGTGAGGCATGACACCCGTGCAGGCCCATGGCCCTTGACACACACTCAGCCTTTGAGCTGCTGCTGAGTCAAACCCTACAGATTTAGCCCCTGTAATCTTACGTCAGTCCTTCCAAACCCCCCCTGGCTGCTGCCAGGAGCTCCCCTCTGCTGTCACCTCCCGTTTGCCAGGAGCAGTAACAATGAAGGAAATGAGAAATAAAGCAGTGAAACCCCCTTGTCTGTGGTTGTGGCTCTGGGGACAGCCAGGGTCTGCCTGTGCTGGGCACCAGGGCTTGAGCTCTGTCCCTGGGACACTCCAGGACTGTGTCCCCTCAGCTTTGGGACAGAAATCAGAGATGGGCTCCCAGCAGCTGGGGCATGGATGGAAACCTCCCACTCTCAGCCCAGGCTGTGTTTTGCTGCTCCCACCCCAGCCTGGCCTCACACAGAGCAGGGATGCTGAGGGTCAAACCCCCACAGGAGGAGGGTCAGGTGCTTCCCTTCCCTTGTCCACATTCAATCCCCTTTCACTGGCACCTTCCAGCATCTCCTCGGGGTTGGGTCATGCCCTCTGTCCCGGGCTGTGCCCTCTGGTGACATCTGCTGATCTGCTGGAAGCACGATGCCAGAGCCTTGCTGGGCAGAGGGCACAAATTGAGCTATCCCAGGGATATTCAGGGTTTTCCATTCAAAAGGAAAAATTTTCTCCTCAAATCCTTGGGGAAAACCAAAATGCAGCCTTCTCTGTGCAGCAGCAAACAGTGCAGAGGGTTGGAGGGTGAGAGGACACACTGAGCCCCCCAGCCTGACCGAGGGGATGCTTCAGTTTGGGGTAAGCAGCCCCAGCTTTGCCCAGGGTGTGCAGAAGAACCAGCTGAGCTTCAGCTGGCCCTGATGGAGCAGAGGGACCTGAGCTGGCTGCTGCTCCTTTAGGTTAAACAGCAAATGAGCAGGGGGTGGCTGGTTCCCAGTGAGGGATTTCACCAGTTTGGATGGGCAGAGAGAGTTGGGGCATCCGCTGCCAGCCCACAGCTCCTGTCCTGGGAGCCTGGGCTCAGATCTGCTGTGTTCAAGTTATGCCCTAGAGATAACAGTGTTTCTGTTATCCTGCCTGAGTTTTCTTCATGTTTTGCAGTTAAAGAGCAGGGAAAACGCCTGTGGTCCATCTGACTCATGTGTCTCATGAAGCAGAGAGGCTGCAGCCCATGGGCAACCAGTGGGTTTAAAGGCAAGTTTATAATTTAGGCAGGAGCTTTAAAAAAAAACCCATCAGAGTACAGTACAGGGGGCACATCTTCAAATTCTGGGGCCAAAGAGCCTCTACAGAGGGGATTTTCAAGCTGTTCTGTCTTTGGTGGGATGTTATAATCCAAGGGCTATAGATAATTTTGTATTTTGGGTTATTTGGAGCCTTAAAATAACAATTGCTGTTTGTCTGGTGTTCTTCCTCCAACTCCAAACACTGCCCAGCCCCAGACATTGCAAACCAGGAAAGGACAGGGACTTTGCTGCCTTCCTGATGGCACTGGCAGTGCCTTTGCAGAGCTGCCTTGGGACCTGGGGACTCTGGGGACTCCGTGGCCCTCTGGATGGGTCCTTCCCACACGCCACTTGCAAGGCAGCAAACAGGAAATGTGTGAGCACCGGCAGTTGGTGTCACCCCAGAACGGAAGGTGCCTTGAGTAAGAGAGATGAGAGCGGGGGCAGCTCCGTCCCTCTGAGCTGGGGAGCCCTTGGCCCCCTCTGCCCCACACCGAGGGTCCCTCGTGGGGAGGGTAAGTTCTGCTGCTCTGGGGGTGGCTCGGGCATCACCTTAAAAACTGAAAAGTGGGGGAAATAAGGGTTTTTTCTTGCTGTTGGTGATCCAAGGGGGCTTTTTCCTGATGCATGTGAGGGACTGTGGCTGAGGGCTCCTTTCTGAGGGCTGGGAGCAGAGCAGGGTGCTGTGGGGGAGGCAGGACACTGGGAGCTGGTGATGCCATGAGGGACCCTGCTTGGCTGGGAGGGGCACAATTCCCATCCCATCCCATCCCATCCCATCCCATCCCATCCCATCTCTCTCCCTGCTCGCTCAGAGCCTCCATCATGCTGTGGGCTCAGCTCACCTGTCCTGGAGCTGGAACAGGAACCAGGGGCTTCTCCATGCCCTAAACACCCCCTGCTCCCCAGAGCTCCCACTTCTGCTGTCTTAGAGGCTGGGACAAGGCTGTTCCTGGTCCTGTGGAACTCCAGCAACTCCACAAGACCCTCTTGCTTTAAGGGGCAGGTTTTGGGCCCTGTTCCCATTTCTGATCACACTGGGATTTGGCAGGATCTGTTTCTCGTGGCAAAGGAAGGGGGCAGAGGGCTGGAGGAGCTGCTGTCCCCCCAGGCTGGGAGTGGAGCACGGCCCCAGCTCTGCGTCACCGCTCGCCATGGCTGTGGTTTCCTTCCCTCGCAGTTTCAGCTTTGCCACACAAAGAACAGCCCCTCTCGGGGATGGCATGGTGGCTGTTGGTGACACGGCCACCCACCCAGCCTGGGGACAGGGCACTGGGGTCCCCAGCTCAGGCCCCACAAGCCTGGGCGAGCAGCAGCGTGATGGAAACCTGCCGAGGGCTCCTGCCCTCTGCCCGAGGTGACTCACAGCTGTGAAAACCGGGGGAGGAATTTTAAAAGGTGCTGCTAAGCTCTGAGAAGGCAGGGGGAACCAGCACGTCCTGCTCAGACCTCCAGCATCGCCTCGGCTGGTCCTTTGCTGCTGTCACCTCCTGGCTGTGTCACCTCCTTGCTGGTGCCCTGTGCATCCTCCACAGCTGGGGAAGAGTATGGGAAAATTTGGGATGGGTGCTCAGCAGGTGGGAGCTGGGCTGGGAGCCCCTGGGATGGCTGGCAGGAGCAGCTGTTGCTGCTGCAGATCCAGGCTCCCTTTGTGCCGTGCAATCGGAGATAAGGCCTTCCTTCCCTTCCTCTTACCAAACCCTCCTCAGCAATCAGGGTTTGGGCCCTTAGGAGCAGCAAAATTAGTTTCCAGCTTGTTCCCTCTCTGCTGTCGCCCACCAGGCTGGAGGAAAGGTGTCCAGTGAGGGCAGGGCAGGCCGAGTGTCCCCTCCAGGCCAGGCCAGGCCAGGCCAGGCCATGTCCGAGCGCCGGGCGGGCACCAAGGGCCGGCGCTTGGGCTCCAGCCGGCGCAAGCAGCTGCAGGAGGGCCCCGGGCAGGCCCCAGCACCTGGGCCCAGCGAGGAGCCACCATGGGCATCCGAAATAGTGCAGAGGGAGCAGCACCTGCTCAGTGACAGGGACACAGGGCAGGCGGCAGTCGTCACCCGCTCGGACATGCAGGTGAGGATGGGGCTGTGCCCTGGGCTCCAGCACTGCCGGGGTCACTGGGGATGGTGTGACGGGTGGGTTTTACCCTGATTTGATTTGGTTTTAGAAGCTGCAGGAGGAAGGTTTGCCGTGCAGCAGGGAGGAGCTGGAGCTTGTGTTCGATGGGCTGGATGCCGCTGGCACTGGGCGCTTGGGCACAGAGGAGTTCACAGCTGGGCTCCGTAAGTGCAGCCTGGGCTGGTCCTGGACACGGTCCCAGGGCTCTCCTGGGGGATGTGAGGTGCTGCCTTCTGTGTGGCACAGGGTGAATCGTCTCCATGACCGACTCTCAGCTCCTGGCTCACCTAGAGCAGGGTCCTGCTGTGCTGAACTGCTGTCTTGAAGCCATGGAGGGGGAAGTGTTGGGGTTTGGGCTTTGCCGTTGCCCTGCTGGGCACTGAGGGTTTGGGATATCTGTCGGCAGGGCAGTTCCTGAGCTCCCAAAATACTGCCAGGGAGCACCGGCGGAGGAAGACGGGCTTGGGCTCCAGCCGGCGCAAGCAGCTGCAGGAGGGCCCCGGGCAGGCCCCAGCACCTGGGCCCAGCGAGGAGCCACCATGGGCATCCGAAATAGTGCAGAGGGTGCAGCACCTGCTCAGTGACAGGGACACAGGGCAGGTGGCAGTCGTCACCCGCTCGGACATGCAGGTGAGGATGGGGCTGTGCCCTGGGCTCCAGCACTGCCGGGGTCACTGGGGATGGTGTGACGGGTGGGTTTTACCCTGATTTGATTTGGTTTTAGAAGCTGCAGGAGGAAGGTTTGCCGTGCAGCAGGGAGGAGCTGGAGCTTGTGTTCGATGGGCTGGATGCCGCTGGCACTGGGCGCTTGGGCACAGAGGAGTTCACAGCTGGGCTCCGTAAGTGCAGCCTGGGCTGGTCCTGGACACGGTCCCAGGGCTCTCCTGGGGGATGTGAGGTGCTGCCTTCTGTGTGGCACAGGGTGAATCGTCTCCATGACCGACTCTCAGCTCCTGGCTCACCTAGAGCAGGGTCCTGCTGTGCTGAACTGCTGTCTTGAAGCCATGGAGGGGGAAGTGTTGGGGTTTGGGCTTTGCCGTTGCCCTGCTGGGCACTGAGGGTTTGGGATATCTGTCGGCAGGGCAGTTCCTGAGCTCCCAAAACGCTGCCAGGGAGCACCGGCGGAGGAAGACGGCGTCCCGGAGGGTGCGGCTGGTGCTGCCCGGCACGGTGCTGGCAGGGGGGGACAGCGAGGAGCGCAGGCACTTCGCTGCCTTCATGGAGCAGCTGGGCACAGGCAACCCCTCTGAAGAGTAAGTGCCCTGCTTGGCACCCATGGGTGTCCTGCAGGATGGATAGAGGGGGAAAGGCTTGGGGAGGAGACCGCCACACAGGCAGGGAGCTCAGAAATGCCGTGGAGGTGCCTTTGGCCTGAGCACAGGAGCAGGGCCACAGCGACCCCAGAGCTCATCTGCCCTCACACGCCTCAAAAAGTGTGAGTTAAGTGGCTCAGCTGGCCTGGCTTTGGGGCTTCTGTGGGGTGCTCACCCCAAAACACCCTTCTCCCTGCAGACAGGAGATCTGGCAGCTCTGGGTGAAGCTCCGGCAGGACGAGCCCCAGCTGCTGGACAGCCTGGAGGGCTTCATGGCCAGGATGAGGCAGCGCATCCAAGAAGCCAGGAGCGAGAAGGAGGCTTTGGAGCTGACTCTGAACAAGTGAGTCCCCCCAGGATAGGGCACAGGGATGGGACAGGAGGGGTGGGGACAGGGATGGGGCCCTGGAGGGCCACTCCAGCCGTGTGGGGAAACCTGGGCGCTTCAGCACACCCACCAGCGGCCGGAGCAGAGGTCTGGCCAATGTTTGGGGTCGGGCTCCCTCTACAGTCACGGAAGGGATGACAAAAGGGACTCGGGCTGCCGGACTCATCGGTGCCGGGTGGCCCTCGGGCAAGCCCAGCCGCAGCCGAGGCTCCCGGGGCGCTGTGTGGGGCCCAGGGCCCGCAGCCCCGGAGCGGGGCCTCACAGCCCTCCCCGGCCCCGCTGTCGCCACAGGTGTGTGGCCGAGCACGACAAGGACGTGCAGCAGCTCTGCGAGGCCCTGGAGCAGCAGATCCAGCAGGAGCAGCAGCGGCTGCGGCAGCAGGTGGGTCCCAGCCCCTGCTGTCCCCTTGCTGGGGCACCCAGCACCCCAAACCCCCGGGCAGCTGCCGCTGGGTGAGCGGGTGCCAGTGTCCTTGTGCCACCCAGAGCAGGGCCCGGAGCCAGCAGCAGGGCGAGGAGCTGCAGCGGGCGCTGGATGCCAGCGAGCGGGAGGTGCAGCGCTTGGTCACGGCGCAGATGGAGGTGGGCTGGCCCCGAGCCCCTTTGTGGGTCAGGGGTCTCTGGGCTGTGCTGGAACACCCCCAGGGTGCTGCACAGCCCATCTCGGTGTGTCCCCAGCAGCCCTTGCTGCAGGTTGTCACACAGGACCCTCTACACCGCGTTTGCCACCCCCATCCCTGCCCTCCCCTCCATCCCCAGAGCACACAAGTTGAGTTTCCAACCCACCATCCTCGGGGAGGGGGGTGTGTGAAATTCAGCCCCAGGTCTAGAAGAGGTGGTTATGAATTCTTTTGCGTGGGGATTTTTGGCTCTGAGTGTCCCGGTTGCCACCCCACAGCTGGAGCAGCGCTGCCACAGCCTCCAGAGCTCCCAGCAGATCACCAGCACGGAAAACCAGCAGCTGGAGCAGAGCAACCAGGCCCTGCAGCAGCAGCTGCAGCACCTGCACCAGCAGCTGCAGCAGACCCAGGGCCACCTGAGGACAATGAGGGCTACAGTGGCTTGGGAGCACATGGGGGAGCCCAGGTGAGTAGCTGAGTGACCGCGTGTCACTCGTGTGTCCCCACAGGCATAATTTCTTCCTGAAATGAGTTGGATGGGCCTCAGCCATCACAGTGCTCCAGTGCTGCCCATGGTGCAGGTTAATCATGGCTTGGTGTGCAAAGCATCAGAGGAAAAAACAGGACTACCAGCACCATGCACTGAATGTGTGCCTGGAGGGCAGTGCCAGAGAGGGTGTCCTTCATCCAGGAGGGCTCAATAGGACTGATCCAAGGATTGTGGGTTTTGCTGACCTGTCCTGTCACTACCCTGACAGCCCTGGTGGCTGGGTGGGTGTGATGGAGAGGATGGAGTTCCTGTTTTGACCCTTGTGCTCTGTGTTTGCAGGGACAGAGTGGTAGCAGAGTTACCCATCGAGGTGCCAATGTCCCCACAGGTACTTCAGCTGGGTGTGTGGGGACAGCACAGGGGGCCCAGGGCCTCGTGCTGTTTTGTATGGGACTGCTGAGGAGCTCCAGAGCACAGGGTGCTCCTGCAGCACTGCCTTCCCCTAAAATCTCTCAAATGGGGCTGGTGCAGATGTTTGGGAAGGGAGGGGGTTGCACCACCTTACTTCTGGTACCCCCAAGATTTTGTGTGGGTACAGCTGGATACCTGCTGGAGAAATCCACATCATTTCAGGTGGATATTCTCCCTGACCAAGTGGTTTTTTCTGTCCTCTTCCCACCCTGTCTCCTGCAGCTGAGTCCTGGGACGAGCGAGAAGTTCCGCTCCGAGATGCGGATCAGGCTGGGATCCCAGAGCAGCGAGAGCAAAGCCAAGAGCACCCACCAAGTGTAAGGGGTCCCCTGTGTGCCCCTGGGGTCTGCGAGCTGGGGCTGAGCCTCAGGCCCTCCCTCCACCTTTCCCAGGGTGATATTTTGTCCTTTTAGCACTCCTCTCCCACCCACTCATCTCTCACCCTGGAGCTCATTTTTCTTATCCCAGCTCATCACTCCCTTGGCTCAGGAACTGGCTGTACGTGGCTGAGCATTGTCTTTTCCTGTCTGATAAAGTCAGTATGGGTACTGGGAAGGGGCCAGGATGCAGCCCTGGGTCTGGCTGCCTGTGTGTGCATCCCCCTTTCCCCTGCCCCCATTGCTGCCTGTGTGAACTCCAAGTGCAATGGGGGGAAATAAAATCAGGTTTGGAGAGGCATGGGGTGAAGATGTAGATCAGAGACCCTCTGGGACTGACTGGAGATGGGAGGGAGCTGGAGTCTGACCTGGGAGCTGGTTCATTGCCCCCATTTTCTGCCCTTTCCAGGGTTTGGGAAATGCTGCCAGCAGAAACAAACCTTTCAGGAGCTCCACGGAAAGCAAGCTCTGCAGAAGAGGACCCCTTCCCAGAACCTTTGAAAGAAGAAGGTGTCTCTGACCAAAGCTCTTTGCTAAGAGAGATGAATGATGCAATAGCAGCTCTGAGCAAACATCTGAAGGCACAGGCAGTGGGTGCAGACACTGCCCTGGCAGACACTGCCCGTCACCCCTGGGACAATGCTGAGCCCCAAACGGGGCCAGAGGCAGCAACAGCCCATGAAACAACCCCTGGGGTCATGCAGGAGACCCTCCCCGGCCACGTCCATCATGAGCTGCTGGAAGGAGACCTGCAGGAGGGGCCAGGCACAGCTGAGCTTCGTGCTCCAGATGTGACACAGGCTGGTGCGTCCGCAGGAGCTGGGCACTGCATGGCTCAGGAGCCAGGGGCAGAGCAGGCAGAGAGCCCAGGGGAGGCACAGAGGATGTTATTCCAGCAAGAAAGGGGTGCTGGTGTGGAGGAGATGGTGCTGAATGTGGCTGAACATCTGGGAGACAGCGTGGAGGCAGGAGAACAGGTGTTGATGGAGGTGGAAGGAGCAGGGTGGCTGCAGGAAACAACAGCTTGGGCAAAACCACAGCTCCTGGGAGAAGCTGAGGAAGTGGAGATAAGCCAGAGAGAAAATTTGGAGGCAGGTCTGGGGCCACCTGAGGCTGGGCAGGAAGGTGTAGCAGTGGGACAGTGCCCTGCCATGGATGAGCAGCAGCCAGGCAGGGCGCTGGGTGTGCAGGCCCCGGGCACGGAGCTGCAGGAACAGGCTGACCCTGCATCAGGGCTCCCTGGGACACTGGAAACTGAGCTGGGAGAGCACCTGGAGCCACAGCCACCATCCAGGGGGGAGGCACAAGTGGAAGCAGCCCATGGGGGTGGTGTCCCAGTGGCTCCTGGCCCAGGAGTGCTGGACGAGGAGCGTGCCAGGACGGAGATGCAGCCCCAGGGAGAAACCATGGACTCCAAAGTGCTGGAGGTGCTGCCAGCCCGAGCTGAGCGTGCAGGGAGCAGCAGAGCCGGGGGCGAGGAAGAGGAGGTGGAGGAAGCAGAGCCCAGGGAGGCAGAGCAGCAGCTGCAGGGTGAGTGTGCCAGGGGAGGTGCAGGGTGGAGAGGGAGCACTCTGGAGGCACTGGCAGCGGCTGTGCCACCCACCCACGGGCAGGGAGGAGGGGGAACAGAACTGGAGCTGGTGGAGGCCCCCAGCAGCACCAACATGGAGCTGCTGGCAGAGGTGGAGGCAGATCTGCAGGTCTGGAGTGAGGCTGGATCCCCAGGGACACAGCAGGGAGGGGATGTGGATCCAGGTGTGCAACCAGAGAAGGAGAAGCCAGAGGTGGGGCTGGGAGAAGAAATGGGGGCTGCTGCAGTGCAGAGTGAGGGTCCTTCCCCTGCAGAAACACCTGTGGGCAGCCCAGACTTATGTGGGCAGTTCCCAGGTATGTCTCAGGCACTGGTGGAGGCAGATCTGCAGCTCTCTGGAGATGTCAGCCCAGAAATCCCCCAGAGAGGGAAGGAGGAAAGAGCTGTTCAGCTCCAAGAGAATGAGGAAGAGGATGGGGCACAAGGACAGGGTGATCATGGGCTGCCACACGAGCCAGTGCCTCATCCCAGTGGGGTGACCTTGGGTCAGGGAGAGGGGCCTGGTGCAGGGCTACAACCAGGGGCAGAGGCTGACAGCCTGGACACTGCTGAGGCCCAGAGCAGTGGTGCCAATGTGCAGCTGACTGCAGAGGGGGATGAGCTCAGACTGAGCCCGGGAGGGAGCACAGGGGCAGATCTGCAGCCCTTGGGTGAGGCTGGATCCTCAAGGACAGAGCAGAGAGGGAGATTGGATCCAGAGGTGCAGCCCTTGGATCAGGGGGATAAAGAAGAGTTGGTGGAAAGGAAGGCAGAGGATGCCCAGGAAGATATGATGTTCCATGAGGTTGCCAGCCCAGGGGCTCCATGGGGAGGGGATGGTGAAAGAGCTGTTCAGCTGGAGGAGGACAATGGGGCACAAGGACAGGGTGAGGATGAGCTGCCACACGAGCCTGAGCTTGATGTGCACAGATCAGGAGTCAAGCAAGGTGAAGGAGCTGGTGAAGACATGCAAGCACAGGAAGAGGCTGAAAGCTTGCATACAATAGGGGGTCAGAGCACTGGTGCCAATGTGCAGCTGATTGCAGAGGGGGATGAGCTCAGACTGAGCCCAGGAGGGAGCACAGGGGCAGATCTGCAGCCCGTGGGAGAGGCTGGATCCTCAGGGACAGAGCAGGGAGGGAGTGTGGATCCAGAGGTGCAGCCCCTGGATCAGGTGAATAAAGAGGACATTTTGGAAATGGAAGTAGGGGATGCCCAGGCAGATCTGCAGCTGTGTGTGAATCTCAGCCCAGAAACCCCGTGGGGAAGGGAGAAAGGAGTCGCTGTTCAGCTGGAGGAGGAAGAGGATGGGGCACAAGGACAGGGTGAGCACGGGCTGCCACACGAGCCAGTGCCTCATCCCAGTGGGGTGACCTTGGGTCAGGGAGAGGGGCCTGGTGCAGGGCTACAACCAGGGGCAGAGGCTGACAGCCTGAACACTGCTGAGGCCCAGAGCAGTGGTGCCAATGTGCAGCTGGTTGCAGAGGGGGATGAGCTCAGACTGACCCCGGGAGGGAGCACAGAGGCAGATCTGCAGCCCCTGGGTGAGGCTGGATCTTCAGGGACAGAGCAGGGAGGGAGACTGGATCCAGAGGTGCAGCCCTTGGATCAGGAGGATAAAGAAGACATTTTGGAAAGGAAAGCAGAGGATGCTCAGGAAGATATGATGTTCCATGAGGGTGCCAGCCCAGAAGCTCCATGGGGAGGGGATGGTGAAAGAGCTGTTCAGCTGGAGGAGGAGGAGGATGGCGCACAAGGACAGGGTGAGGATGAGCTGCCACACGAGCCTGAGCTTGATCTGCACAGATCAGGAGTCGAGCAAGGTGAAGGAGCTGGTGAAGACATGCAAGCACAGGAAGAGGCTGAAAGCTTGCATTGTATTGAGGCGCAGAGCACTGGTGCCAATGTGCAGGTGATTGCAGAGATGGATGAGCTCAGACTGAGCCCGGGAGGGAGCACAGGGGCAGATCTGCAGCCCTTGGGAGAGGCTGGATGCTCAGGCACAGAGGAGGCAGGGAGTGTGTATCCAGAGGTGCAACTCCTGGATCAGGGGGATAAAGCAGCGTTGGTGGAAGGGGAGGCAGAGGATGCCCAGGCAGATCTGCAGCTGTCAGAGGGTCTCAGCTCAGGGTCTTCATGGGGAGAAGAAATTGGAACAAATGTTCAGATGGAGGAGGAGGATGGGGCACAAGGACAGGGTGAGGATGAGCTGCCACACGAGCCTGAGCTTGATCTGCACAGATCAGGAGTCGAGCAAGGAGGGGAGGCTGATGAAGACATGCAAGCACAGGAAGAGGCTGAAAGCTTGCATACAATAGGGGGTCAGAGCACTGGTGCCAATGTGCACCTGGTTGCAGAGGGGGATGAGCTCAGACTGAGCCCGGGAGGGAGCACAGGGGCAGATCTGCAGCCCTTGGGTGAGGCTGGATCCTCAGGCACAGAGCAGGGAGGGAGTGTGGATCCAGAGGTGCAGCCCCTGGATCAGGGGGATAAAGCAGAATTGGTGGAAGGGGAGGCAGAGGATGCCCAGGCAGATCTGCAGCTGTCAGAGGGTCTCAGCCCAGGGTCTTCATGGGAAGGGGAGTGGGGAAGAGCTCTTCACAATGAGGAGGATGGGGCACAAGTGCAGGTTGAGAATGGGCTGCCACAGGAGTCTGTGCTTGCTCCAGAAGGAGCACGAGGCCGACAGGGAGAGGGGGCTGGTGCAGGAACACAGCCAGAGGCTGAAAGGCTGCACACACTGGAGGCCCAGAGCAATGATGCTGCTGTGCAACTCTTCACACATCAGCAGATTCCCAAATCAGGCTCAGGAGGGAGCACAGGGGCAGATCTGACACCTCTGGGTGTAGCTGGGTTGTGGGAAGGGGAGCAGAGCCTGACTCTAGGTTTGGAGGCAGTTCTGGGTGCATCTCCCACTGCAAACCCGTGGGAAGGAGCTGCTGCTGCAGATGTGCTCCCTGCAGCTGAGGTTGCCTTTTGTCCTGAGCCTGCCCCTGCTGCAGAGGGCTCTGGTCTGGAAGCAGAGCTGGGAGCATGCCTTGGTCCTGAGGGGCAGATTCTGGAGGCACAGGAATTACTGCAGGGAGAGAGGGCTCCTGCAGAGGGGAAGCCTCTGGATGGAGCTCACGGTCTGGAAGTGGCACAGGGAGAGAGGCTGGAGGCAGGGGTGAGGAATGGAGTGAGAACTCAGGGTCTAGGACTAAACCAGGGCCATGATGATGCTGATTTGGCCTCCCTGGTCTCCGAGATGCTGTCACAACTCAGCTCCCTACAGCTGGAAACGATGATGCAGGAGGATGTTCTCATTCCAGATGTGTGGCGGCTTTGTGCTCCAGGACAGGCAGCCCAAAGGGAGCTTCAGGAGCAGGTTTCAGCACAGGGACATGAGGGGAGGCTTCACATGGTGGCCCAACAGCCAGAGGGGAAGACACCACCCACGATGGAACCCAAGCACACGGCTGCTGGACCTGCTGAGCATCCGAAGCAAGAGGTGCCACCAGCATCAACACTGCACAAGGCAGTGCAACCTGGAGATACTGGGAGTGATCAGCTGGGGGTGGTCCTCAGAGAAAACTCACTGGGGCAAAGGCAGCTCTTGGGAGAACAGAGCAAAGACCGCAGCGTTGGTCAACGAGAGAAGATGCAAGAGTTTGGTCAGAAGATGAGCCAGGAAGGTGAGCCCAGCTCAGGAGAGCCAGGGGCTGTGACTGCAGGTGGCACAGGAGCTGCCCCACAGAGTTATCCTAAAGATCCTCTGGACCCAGACCACCTCTACAACGTGCTGTTCGTTGGGGACTCCCACGTGGGCAAAACGTCCTTCCTGTACCGTTTGCACGCCGACACCTTCAACCCCCACCTCACGGCCACAGTGGGTAGGTCTCCCCCAGCCCCTCTCCAAGCACTGCCTTAGATCACAGCTGCAGTTCCCCTTCCTCCACCCCACAAGCTGCTGGAGGTCCCCACAGCCTGTTACAGCTCACACCAAGCGTGTTGTACAACCAGTCCCCAGGGGCCAAGCAGAACCACCAAGTGCCCACGCCTGGGTGCTCATGGGCAGGAAATGCTGCTCCTCCTTGTCCTTCCTAGCAACAGTGGCCCAGTGCTTTCCTCTCTGCTTTGCCTTTCAGCTCCATTCTCCTTTCTTCACCAGCCTGGTTTTATTCATCATGAGATGAGAGACCTTCCCAAAATCCAGTGATTAAACATCTAAAAGCCAGAGATTCACTTGGGACCAACCCCTGGAGCTGCAGCCTCACACCACCCTGCACCACATTTCTTCTCCATCCATCTTCTGTCACACGGCAGAGCTCTACAGTATCAAAATATCCTCTTTTGTGTCTTCCAGGACTGGATTACCAGATCAAAAACCTCGTTGTGGATAACAGGCGCTTTGCTCTCCGCCTGTGGGACTCAGCTGGTCAGGAAAGGTGAGGTGCTGTGCTGCTTAAGGACACAACCTGGGGTTTTTCCCTGTAGTTTAGGGGCAATTGATACCCTTTGCTTTGCTAAGCAAAGGTGAGATTGCTCAAGGAGGGACTCTGTACAGTATGTGATCTGATAAAGCACAATAAAGGAAGTAATTAAGATAAAACTGGCACTCAGGCTGTGCCCGTGGCCCCCGCCATCAGGACAGGAGCCAAATCTGGGGGCTGCCTATTTTGTAGACGTGCATTCCCACCTTTTCCACTAGGATTTCCCATCACTCCTAGGCAGAACCTCCTTAGGCCGTCCTGGTGATCACCCAAACTGCCCGCAGGTACCGCAGCATGACCAAGCAGTTCTTCCGGAAGGCGGACGGGGTGGTGCTGATGTACGACATCACCTCCCAGCACTCCTTCTCCGACGTGCGCTACTGGCTCAGCTGCATCCAGGTGGGCGCGGTCCCGAGTCCTGGGGCTGACAGGAGTGGCCAAGCCCTTGGGAAAGGCTATTCTGCATTACTTTCATTATAAAATGATTTTTTTTCCGAGGAGGATTTAAGGCAGATACAAATGATTTTCACACGCTGGCAGTATTTCACTGGGTAATTTGTTGATAGAACCAGTAGAGTAATGATCAACTCTTAAACAATTAAAAACTAGTGCAAAGGAATGGAAAGCATTGTGTTTACATCAAGAATAATCCACTTTGAGTCCTAGGGAATGGGAGGTTATTCAAGGCCTATTAAAAACTTATTTTCAGAGATTTCCAGTTGACGCAAAGCCAGTGTTTAAAAATGCTGAAATAAAATAGGATGTTGCCTCATTTGGTGCCAGTAAATCCCAGCCAGAGCACCTTCAGAGGGCTGCTGCAGTTGAGCACAAAGTGAATCCCTTACAAGTGTAACTCATCCAGTGCTCTGTCATGTTAATAACACAGGCAAATGATTTAAGGGAAAAAAAATCTTAAATGCTGTTGAACTTATTCAATAATTTAAAGTTTTCTTGTTAGCCCAAATCTGTGTGTGTCAGTCATGGTATTCCAGGATATGTGTAGACAGTGTGGCCAGCTGGGATTCAAGGAAGATGTTGAAGCTGTTCTGATCTTCCCTTCTTGCTCACTCAGGAAGGGGCAGAGGATGGAGTTGCTGTTCTGCTTCTTGGGAACAAAACCGACTGTGCTGCCCAGAGACAGGTCCCCACAAAGGAGGGTGAATGCCTGGCCAAGGTAGGTGGTGAAGCACAGCTACCCAAACGAGGCAGGGACAGCTAAGGATCAACACCACCAACCCCAAGAGCTGAGAAAGGGGAAAGCCCTTAATTTACCCCTCATAAATTAAAATGTTCTCTGAATCCAACTCTCACCATTCCCTGCCTTGCTTTCCCTTTGTCTCTTTAATTTTGCCTCAGCACCATCCCAGTAAATTGGTTTATGGAATTGGATTTGTAAATTAAAACATTTTCAGCTCTACTTATTTTTGCTGTGAAGTGTTGAGTATCTTCCCAGCATCATAAAAATAATAAACCCACTGAGCATTATCCCGGATTAAAGATCCTGAAATGATCAAAGTTTGAGTAATCTCTTCACATATAGATGGCTAATACAAATTAGATGAGGAGAATGAGAAGAATCTCACCTTTACTGACTTAATTTTAAACCTTATGGGATTTGGGCCAGGATCCATGGACCAGTTTTGCTAATGGAGATGAGGAATGGATGCTTATTTTCCCACACTGGTAGGGAGCAAAAGAGTTGGGAACATCTACTTATCCTCTCTCTGTGTTTGCTCCCATGACCAGAAGGCCTCACAAATTCTTCTGTCTGCAGTCATCCTTTTCCTTGGTATTACAAGCTGGTGTCATAGCAAGCAGAAAATCTGGATTTCACCTTCATGTTCCAGTAAATAAGATATTGAGTTATTTGTTTCCTTGATTTCCCCCTGTTTCCCCTTGACTGGGACTGTCCCATGGCTATTTATTCCCACATTAAACTATTCCAGTGCAAGAACATTACATTTCTACTCGGGGTTTGTGTTTTCCAGGAGCACCAGCTCATGTTTTATGAGTGCAGCGCTGCCTCGGGCCACAACATCTTTGAGTCCATGGTCAGCTTCACCAGGTGAGCCATGTGCTTGGATTTTTCCACCTGTCCTCAATTCAATAGGCTTCCTCCCTGCTTTTTTTGACTCCAAATACTGGATGTCACATCACCAGAGGCTCCATGCCCAAATGTCAGGGAAAACTCAGGAAGCTCATGCTTGGATGAGCATTTAGCACTGCCCTAACTTGTCTCCTGAATAACCAGCATTGCAAGGAGGTGAATAAAACCCTTTTGGGGATGCTGCTGATTTCACCCTGGCTTGACTGAAACAAGTTCTGTCTGTGATTTGATTTAGGCTGGAATTTTTAGTAGCATCCACAGCTCTCGGATCATGTGGAACTGGAAGGATCCTGACTCCTTTCAGCCCTGCTGAGCCTCTTGTACCAAGGCTTGTCGAAACAAACAGCACAGCAATACAAAATTTGTGGGAAATACCCAGCTATTTTGCTTCCTTTTCTCCCAGGTTGCTCAAAGTTCGTGAAGATGAATTGAAAAATAAGGCAGAAGAAGTACCAAAGGCACCTGAGAAGAAAAAGGGCTGCTGCTGGTGATGGACAGCCACCCCACACACTGATCTGAAACTGCACCAACAGCCAGAAAAGCCTAAAAATAGTCCTTGGACACCTTCTCTTTTCCTGTGTGTCTTCCTTGCCTGATCTTCCTTGGATGCTGAGAGCAAAAGCTGCTGTGGGAGACCCCCTGCCATTCCACCAGCCCTCCAAAATACTTCTCAGGGAACTTTACCACTTTCTTTTGGAGACCAAAAACAGGCCAAGAAAAGAGGCAGAAAAGGAACCCAGCTGGGTCTGAGATGCTGCATGATACTGGAAGCAGCAGGGAGTAACCCCAAGCCTTGGGAGAGAAGAAATAAAAACCTGAAGCCATCCAAGTGTATAAACCAAGGGGGTTTAGTGCTGTTGGTGCTCTAGGCTGTGGGGACTTCTCCTCTGGCTTTGCAATCTGATTGGATTTGATCAGGAACAATGAGATATTCAGTATATTCTAAATGCACTTAAATCTCTCCAATGACACAAGGTAAAGCTAGTTTTCCCCTTCCATGGTTTATCCTGCCAGTGAGCAGTGACTTGACAGAAACTACTGAATATTTTGCTCAAAATAAATTCAAAAGCCCCAAGAGCATATCCAGGATAAAAAGAAGATAAATGCTTGCAAAAGATTTTTTTCATTGTGTTGTCCCCAGAGCAGAACTCTGGATTACTGCAACAAATTTCAGGCTGGGCAGAGAAGAATGAGCTGCTGCATCCTGCCCTTCTGCTCTTTGTGAAGTGCTGAATTGGTTTTAAACCCAGCTTGAAAAGTCTAAATAAACACGTCACAATTTCAAGGTGGTTTTTTTATCTTTTCACAGCTTGATTGAACTATATTTTTGCAGAAGAAAAAGACATACAGACTAAATAATGGTTTATCCTGCCAGTGAGCAGTGACTTGACAGAAACTACTGAATATTTTGCTCAAAATAAATTCAAAAGCCCCAAGAGCATATCCAGGATAAAAAGAAGATAAATGCTTGCAAAAGATTTTTTTCATTGTGTTGTCCCCAGAGCAGAACTCTGGATTACTGCAACAAATTTCAGGCTGGGCAGAGAAGAATGAGCTGCTGCATCCTGCCCTTCTGCTCTTTGTGAAGTGCTGAATTGGTTTTAAACCCAGCTTGAAAAGTCTAAATAAACACGTCACAATTTCAAGGTGTTTTTTTTTAAATCTTTTCACAGCTTGATTGAACTATATTTTTGCAGAAGAAAAAGACATACAGACTAAATAAATAAGAATACCAGTCCTATATTTTAGTATTTTGTATGTTCCATGTAAATTCCCAGCAGTTCAACAGGTGTATTTAAAGACTGTGCTTATGTGCAGAGTTTGCAGAAATAATTCTGCCTAGCTGGGTTTGCTTTGTGTTGCCATTATTATTTATATGTACATAATGGCAAAGCATAATAGTAGCCAGTTTGTGCTTTAGCAAAATAAAGTGACAACAGGAGTTGGGCTTCTAGCAACACTATATATTTCAGATATAATTATATATATTTCATATATATCAGCTTCACCAGCCAGGGTTGAACTTTGCAGTGACTCTGGAATTTCTAGGTCTTTTAGGGATGATTTATTTCTCCTGCACACACAATTTATCACTCCAGTAGCTCTGTACCCTAAATCTCCATCCCCTGTGTCTCCCCCCAGCCTACCTCAAGTCATTCTCCTTTTAGCTCCATCATTAAAACACTTTATTTTCTTGATGCAATATATTTAATGCTCCCATTCTCTGTCCATCCCTCTTTAACATATTTCTTTATGTTAGTGGTGGAGCAGGTCCTCAGGAAGGATTTATGTGGTTCAGCTCAGAGCTGTGCCTGGGGGGGTTTGGTATTTGGGATATCTGGAACTGCTTTTTTCTTATTGTTTGGGACCCTCTTCATTCTTTCTTCTTTTATTTAAAAATAATATAAATCCAAGTGTACTTTGCAAATTTGATCCATAATAAGAGAAGCGTAATTTCAGTCTGATCAACCTAAAAATTTTCTACTGGCTCTGTAACACTTCCCCGTGTAAAGCCACCCATGAGATCAGCTTTTATTTTGCCTAAATATGCTGGGATTGCACATGGAAGATACTGCTTGGCCGAGTGGCAGCAGGATTGTGCAAGAAACAGTTTTATTTGATTCCAAAATGAGGAGTTGATGCTGTGGAGGCTGAATTTTCCCATTAGATGGCAGCAGCTGCAGCAATTCCTCCCCACTGCAATGTTGCTGCTGCGGGGAAGGACCGGGGAGCTCCAACAGGGCCCAAAGTGGGAGCTGAAAAAAAAAAGCCTTCCCAGAACAGCAGGCAGAAAGAAATATCTATCTTATTTCCCTGGAAGTCATCTCTAGTAAAAAAAAAGGATGGAGTTTATGCCCAAAGCATGAGTTACTACACTCCAAACCACCCCGCCAAACTTGGAAATGAATTTTTCATTGCCAGGCTGGGAGAAACACCGGGCAGGCAATAAATCACACTGGAAAACACGGGCAGCATGTTGCACTTGAAAGCATCTTTCACCTTTAATAATTCACATCCCAGCAGACATTCCCACTCCGGGATCAAAGGCACCGCTCCTTTGCAAGCCATTAAACGCCTGCACGAGTATTTGGAGGAGGATCAAGGCCTGGGATATTAATAGCAAGAGGGAAATGCATACTTGTTTGGACCACAGGATGCTTTTTTTTTTCTTAAATCAGGTGGTTTCCTTTTAAGCTGTTTGAAATTCCTCAAGGCGCTCCACAAGAATTAGAGGAGCTGCCTCAGCCAAGCCAAGATTGGGAAGATCTCGGATCCCAGCCCAAAGTCAGCGGGCATTTTCCATCATCCTGCTTGGATGAATCCACCTTGGAAGCAGAGAGCCTACACAAGCTTCTGACAAGTTGGAACAAATCTTCAACCACAGCTTTCAGTGCCCCAGCCATGGGATTTGGGTTTTGCCCAGGAGTGTGTCCCAGAATTTCACCCCATTCCCCTGGAGAGGCAGTAAAACCGAGATGAGGAGACAATCCCACTCCCTGGGCTGGGATTGACAGGGCAGGAAATCCAAACCTGAGTAGAGGAAGTCCTTTTCCTTGCAATGTTTAACTCATCTGCAGAACTCAGCGCTGCAGGAAGTTGTTGAGGCCGAGAACTTAAACAAGGCTGAAATTTAAACAAGGTTTCTCTAAAAGGGACCTGGTCTGTTCTGGTGGAACAGGAGGAGAGGAATGAGATGATCTTTAAGGTTCTTCCAACCCAAACCATTCCAGGATTCTACAAAAATGCATTGGAGAGATACCAAAAACACCCATCACACCCACAATCAAGAGCTGACTGAAAATATGTTTAATTGCAGTTAAGGACTGAAGCTCATGTCTGATACTAGGGTGAGGCTGAGACGCCTCACTCCTGCATTCTCCCAAGCTTTTCGTACCAGGGGTGCCTCCAGGGACCTTCTCTTGCCCCATCTCCAGCCTTGAAGCCTTTCCCACAATTTGTAGGGCTTTCCCACATATTTTTGGGGGGTGTTAACTGTGTGCTCAGTGCTTATCACTTGACCTATGGGAATGGGAACCCATGTCCCACATGGGGCTGGGGATAAGTGCGGTTCAGGGACAAGTGGGTCTCCCAGGGCGTGCTGGAGGGTCTGGGGGGGCTGTGGGGTGATACTGGGGACTAATGGGGTGCTGGGGGGTGAAGGGAGATGTTAGGGATGCTGTGGGACATGGCTGTGAAAGACTTTGGGTGTTTTGGAAGGTGTTGGGTGTGCTGCGAGCTCAGGAAGATGCTGAGCGTTCATGTGGGTGCTGTGTGGGATGTCTCAAGTGTTGGTGAGGGTCGGGGGGCTTGGGTGTTTCTTGGGGGGGTCTGTGAGTGATGGGGGATCAGGCAGGTGCTGGCGGTGGTCTCAAGGTGTTCATGGGCTCAGGTAGGTCCTGTTGGGGTGTCTGTGTGTAGTGACAGGGTCAGGCAGTTGTTGGGGGTGGTCTCAAGGTATGTCTGGGCTCAGATGGGTGCTGGGAAGGGCCTTAGGGGTCCTGCAGAGTTCTGATGATCCAGGGGAGGCTCAGGCTGGTCTGGGTTTGGGACAATCACGGTCTGAGATGGGTGCTGGCAAAGGGGTCTCCACATTCTGGGCTGAAACGTGTGCAGGGACTCTCAGGAGGACATTGGGGGTGCCAGCGGGGAGGGATGTGGGTGCTGGGGGCTGTTGGGGGGTACCGGGGTGGTTCAGGGGTACTGGGGTGGTTGGGAGGTACCGGGGTGGTTCAGGGGTACTGGGGTGGTTGGGAGGTACCGGGGTGGTTCAGGGGTACCGGGGTGGTTCAGGGGTACCCGGGTGGTTCAGGGGTACCGGGGTGGTTGGGAGGTACTGGGGTGGTTCAGGGTTACTGGGGTGGTTGGGAGGTACCGGGGTGGTTCAGGGGTACTGGGGTGGTTGGGAGGTACCGGGGTGGTTCAGGGGTACCGGGGTGGTTCAGGGGTACCAGGGTGGTTCAGGGGTACCGGGGTGGTTCAGGGGTACCGGGGTGGTTCAGGGGTACCTGGTTGGTTCAGGGGTACCGGGGTGGTTCGGGGGTCCCGGGGTGGTTCGGGGGTACCGGGGTGGTTGGGGATCCTGAGGGATGTTTGTGGCACAGCGAGGCCCTGAGGCTGGCACGGGACTTTGGGGTCCCTGGGGGTTTCTGGGGGTCCTGGAACAGTGTTGGTGGTCCCAGGGCAGTGTTGGAGGGTCCTGAGGGGTGTTTGGGACAGCAGAGGGACAGGTGTTGGTGAGATCCTGGGGGGTGTTGAGGCTTTGGGCCGAGCAGGGTGTTGGGGAGTCCTGGGCAGTGTTGGGGGCCCAGGCTGGGCCAGGCCAGGGGTTGAGGGCCCCGGGCGGTGTGGGGGGTCCCGGGCAGGGCGGTGTTCCCCGGGCAGTATTGGGTTCCCTGGGCAGTGTGGTGTCCCTGGACAGTGCAAGGGTTCCCTGGGCAGTGTGGTGTCCCCGGACAGTGCAAGGGTTCCCCGGGCGGTGTTGGCTCCCGGGGCGGTGTTGGGTCCCCGGGCAATGTGGCGGTCCCGAGGCGGTGTTGGGTCTCGGGGCAGTGTTGAATCTCCGAATGCTGTTAGGTCCCTGGGTGACAGGGTGGGCCCGAGGCACTGTGGGGACTCCCCGGGCGCTGTTGGTTCCCCGGGCAGTGTTGGTTCCCCGGGCAGTGTTGCTTTTGTTCCCCGGGCAGTATTGGGTTCCCTGGGCAGTGTGGTGTCCCCGGACAGTGCAAGGGTTCCCTGGGCAGTGTTGGCTCCCCGGGCGCTGTTGGTTCCCCGAGCGGTGTTGGTTCCCCGGGTGACGTGCCGGTCCAGGGGCGGTGTTGGTTCCCTGGGGGGGTGTTGGTTCCCCGGACGGTGTTGGTTCCCCAGGGTGTGTTGGTTCGCCGGGCGCTGCGGCGCTGCCCGGGCAGTGAGCAGGCCCCGAGCCGTGCCGTGCCGTG